>NW_015549594.1:530581-548498 GCF_001515605.1 Sinocyclocheilus anshuiensis | reverse complement strand
TTTTTTATTATAATTATTTTATTTATTTTATTTAGTATTTTAAATCCATTGTACATGCATACAATTGTATATATGTTAAGGGGGTCATTGTGTAATTCAACATTTCCAACATACAGGTTGAAACATGATCAGCAATAATATTAATTTATTTTAAAATAAAACAGTCTTACTTCAATAATTGTTCAGTTGGTGAAAATCAGATCCACCTGACCATGTGCTTTTCATTCCCTCAGCTTCTTTTTGTCATTTCTGTTAAGTTCTCCTTAAGAGAGTGTTCTGGAATTGCTCACAGGTCCATCATCCATGTTTTTTTTTTTTCAGTGTTTACACATCTCTCACTTGTCTTTTCCTACATTTGCAGTGTTTCAGCTCTGCTTCACATGTCAGGCAGATGTGCTGTCTCTTGCATTACAGTACAGAAGTAGGTGTAGCAGCTAGATGTCAATGGCACTGGGGGAGAAAGTGAGAGTAGATGCATGCATGCAAGGGCTGGGTTGGACCTGGGTGAAGTTTTATTTTCTAATGGTTGGGTAAGGGGCTGGGTTTGTGATGTCAGGCTGGAGGAAACAGATAAAACGTTTAGCGCGTTAGTTTGATCTGATGTGGAGAGCGCGTGCAGCGGGACTGAGCCTGGGAATATAGACACACACGGAGCGCAAGAGGACTCTCCGCACCATCTCAAGGTGATCCAAAGAGCCGTTTTCACTTGGACCAGCATGCCGAAAAGACAAATTTCCTTTCAGTGCCTCCACATTTTTGGATATTGATCCATATTTTGAGAAAATAAACTCTTTTAAGCGGACTTTCACAGCTCCCTGATATCTGAAACACTCAACTGTTAGAATAAATCTCGACAGATTTTTTATTTGACCGTTTTGGCGGTTTATTCGCAGAACGAAGCGTGACCGCGAGCATTTGGACGCGACCCATTGCGCGCCGGTGAAAGGTGGCAATCTCAAATAACCTTTATCCAGCGTTACATCTCTCCAAACAACCTTACACTGTACAGACAGCAAGCTATGTAAGTCTGCAACCAAACGCGGTATTATCGCTTTCATTCGACCACAATGAGGATACATTATTGCGCGCGTAAATGAACTGCAAGTGAATGACAATTAGACTTTTACGCAGTCATTGCACGCTAAAGAGGCAGCTTTGAGGAGATCCCTGAGACGCGAGCTGTTCTGTTTGAACCTGAACACCCAAAAAGCAACGAGGAACGAATTAAAGTAGAAAGTTTGCTGTCATTCACTCATTAATTCCGACATCCAGTTACATAAATGGTAAATTAAGTGAAAAACAGACTCTCCACCTTAATGCACTGACAATTTCGACTTCCCTTGTCATTACATTTTAATTTTTAAAAGACAATTAAGTAAAATAGAAACTTATTAACATTAACTCATTAACCTATTGTAAATTAAACACAATGTATGCTATCATTAATGAAGAAAAGGCACCCAAATCAATTTAAGCAAATTAACTATTAGCTCCCTTCCCAAGTGCAATTAAAAACAAAACAAACAAACAAACAGATGTCCACGCGTTGAAAGACACAGCTTCACCTCAATAAAATGATGTTTTTTAGACTACTGGCTATTATTCTTGCAGTATTTCACACATGGCCGCTAAACAGGGCTCAGCCAGATCATATCCAGAAGTATAAGCGGACACTGGCACAGAGAGCGGATCGAGCGCTTGCTGGAGAACAGTGCGGCTCAATCAGCGGCAAGCGGCTGCCGCGCTCCGCGGCGCAGCAGTACCCTCTAACGGGCGTCGCTGGGCGGTACACTCGCTTGATAGACTTACAAAGTAAAACGGTGAGGTCGTGTTCAGGTGAGTGCGACTCTAGTGGCATAGATGCGGTTGAGTTAACTAACTGGGATATTAATGAGAGGGAGATATTTGATGAACCCCAAGAAGAGACTTTCATATGGAAGAAAGAAGGCAAACGGTTACAGAGGGCCACTGATTCTGGCTCTAGAAAGTCCATATCAAAAGGACACCCTTTACAGACAGAACAGGGAGGTGAATTGACAGACAGCTTGTCCTCGCTAAGAAGGGTTGCAAGGAGGCTTCTGGAGTTCAAGAAAGAAGAAGTCCAAAACGATACACACCACACTGACTTCTCTACAGAAAATGAAGAGTATTCCGGGGAGCAAGAGGGACTGCAGAGCACTGCTGGGGAGCTGTGGAGTGAAGATGTACGCAATGTGCCCGCAAAGTGGATGACAGCCATGTATTTTGGCGGCCAGGCGGAGCAACTAAAGGTGAACCCTGCCTTTGGCATAGACCTGCCCCACTCCAGGTTCACTTTAGAGCTGTGGGTCAAGCCGGAGGGTGGCCAGAATAATCCTGCCATCATTGCAGGTGGGTGACTGCATTCATACATCATTCTCATTGTCCAAAATCATGTTTTCCATGTTGGAAGCAGGGATGCAGCTTTTTCTTAGGTTCTTAAAACTGGTTTTCTAGGAATTGGAATTGTCATTGGCTATTACTTAAAGCAGCAGTTATAACTTGAAGGATACATAATTTACAATTAGCAACTGTCTAATCAGAATAAATAGTGCTGAAAGGCATACAGCCATACAGACCAAAATGATTATAGAAAGTCAGATTCATTCCCCGAACTAGCCTCAGTTCATCAAGTGCATCAAATGGTGCGGCGGACTCTGTGTTGTGTCATGGCTTTGACACATTGTTGTTTTATTTAAGAGGCCTTTGTTTGAGGATTTCAGCTGACAAGCAGGTGAAAGAAGAATGGGGAAATCAGCTGCTTATGAGGTGCAAACAATGAGTAGTGCTAAGGGAGGACTGTTGGCCACTTGAGGAACAAGTGGCCACCACCTGCTCAATGTATCCTGTCTGCTTTATTTAATCACTTGTTTAGTGCATATGGCGCTTTGCGTTTCCAAGGTTTGATTCATAAGCTGCATGTTCTGGACACCGTACTCACACTGACAGCTAGCTGCCATCCAGCACAATTGTTTGATATATTTAAAAGATTTTCAAAGCAGAAACTAGGTGGTTTTTCGCATGCAAAGCTGATGTGTGAAATGTTGTCTGTTAATGCTTTCCAATTGTTTTGTGTGTGTGTATGTATATGTATGTATATATATATATATATATATATATATATATATATATATATGTATATGTGTGTGTGTGTGTGTGTGTGTGTGTGTGTATAGGAGCTTATTTTCCTCCAGCATGTTAGTTAGAGTTATCTTGTTGTATGGTTTTGACAGGCATCTGAGTTGACTTTTTCGAAGCACACATTATGATTACAAAAACAAACAAAATAAGCTGTGGAACATCACAGAAGGTGCCAGATCCCCCAAGGGAGCTTTCATAATCAGGTAAATGTGCATTTTTGTATGGCTGCTGAGGAGGGTCAATGTGGAAATGATTATATTTGGAAGCGCTTCTGAGACTAGTTCCCAGTAAGGAGAACAAAGCCCAGAGTTCTCTGGTTGTAACCTGCGCGAGGCTTTTCCTCTACCATGGATGCCAAAATACATGCTTTTAGGCGAAAGGGGGTGCAAATATTATTCATCTGTTTCTAACACCGATGAGTCATCTATCAGACCTCAAAGAGAGCATTAGATATTCCATTTTAAAATTATCCACCACTTGGAGAAAATCAGTATTCCCCAATGATGTCAAATCTCACAAACATCTTAAATAAATGATGGTTTCTACCATCTTGCTATTGTTAAGATTGTATTATTTCCCTTTGACATATTCGTCATCATCACTAAAATCATGTGAACATTCACTCCAGCTCTTTCTGAGGTCAATGGATTTCTTTTATCAATCAGTGGACGAATCTATTGTTGTAAAGCCAGTTTTTAAAAAATTCCTCACGCTGCCAAATGAGCGTTCAAAGGCTTTACTGGAAGTGATCTTTTCAGCGCTAACTATTAAGTGATACTGTTCGAAAACTTTCACTTTTTCTCTGTCTCTCATAAACACTTATCATATCGAAGCCATCAGTTATACAAGGTTACAAAGAAAGTATTTATTTAGCACACTTTGTCTCCAGTTAAACTCAGCACTCCAGGCCAGTCTGAGGTACTACTATTATGAGTTTTATTCAGTGGGAGACAGACACTATAAAAACAGTAAGATAAGAACTCAGGCTTTGAAAATGTAGTAGCATCCAAGTGGATAGTACTCTGGAATGGTTTATCTTCAAATTCATGACTGCAGGGCTGATACAAGCAGCAATTAGCAGATGTTGTCACACGCTGGAGCTCTGAACACACATCGGCAGGCTTTTCCAATGAATGAAATTTCAGTGTGGTCCACGTCCCTCAGGATATTTTGTTTAAAGCTGCCCATCTCTCGTTCTCCTGTTTGCAGGGAATAATGCACCTGAGTGTGTATGTGCTCGCATGTGCATGTGTTGTTGGGAGGGTGAAGGGGTTCCCTGACCTCTCTCTGTCCTTCGACGGTAACATCTGGCTGCCAGATGTGACTGCTCCTAAGAAAGGCGGCTGGGAATATCAGTGGATTTGTTGAATGGAAATGACTTAAACTCTTAAACTCTTCAAATAATTAAACACCAATTACTCTGTGCTTGCTGAAGCTCATTGACTCCTTCGTTTGTGTTTTTTTTCTAGGCATGTTTGACAACTGCTCGTATCCCTTGAGCGAAAAAGGTTGGTCTGTTGGGATTCGAGCAGCAGACCCTACAGGAAGAAAAGATGGCAGGTTTTTCTTCTCACTTCGCACGGATCGGGCGCTCAAATCCACCACTATCATCGCGCCCCAGCGCTACCAGCCCAACAGCTGGACTCATGTGGTGGCCAGTTATGACGGCCACAAGATGGCGCTGTACGTAGACAACTCCAAGGTTGGCGAGAGCAGAGAACAGTCGGGCGACTTATACAGTCCCTACATCAAGGCCTGTCGCCTGTTTTTGCTTGGCGGGGACCAGTCAGATCACGAACACAGTTTCCGCGGACATTTGGGAGGTGTTGCGCTATGGGGTTATGTGCGTACTCACGAAGAACTTCTTAAAGGTTACCAATCGCATGCAGAGAAACAAACTCTGATATTGTCCCAGTGGGCAGATTTCTCCAAGGTTGAGAATCAGTGGGCGCCCTACAAAGACCGTCACAACCTAGTCATTGTGGCTCTTCCTGTCCCCGAGCGGCAACTTGTTTCTCCATTTCTTCCGCCTCCATGTGGCGTGACCGTGTGTGACAATGCCGACTTCGCCCTCAGTTACAACCAGCACTGGCAACTGCGAGCCGAGAAGCGCCTACGCTACCGCATCGTGAACATCTGTAAGGATAACGGCAGCGACCCTACGGTCTCTCTCCAGCAGATCCAGCTCCAACACCAGGCCTTGGAAGACGCCTTCCGTCCTTACAACATCACCCTTGAGCTCAGCATTCACACCATCTACAACTCTTCCCTCCAACGGCGCTTCATCCTCAGCAACTGCCACATTGCCAAGGTGGGGAACCGCCACTGCGATCCCGAGTGCGACCATCCTCTTACGGGCCACGATGGGGGCGACTGCTTGCGCATGGGGCCCTGCTACAACTGGAAGCGGAGGGATGGAGTCTGCAACCCCGAGTGCAACAGCATTCACTATGATTATGATGATGGTGATTGCTGTGACCCCGAGGTCACAGATGTCGCAAAGACCTGCTTTGATCCAGAGTCTTCTCAGAGGTGAGCTTGTGCTTCAATATGGTTCCACTTTGGCAACTAACTTGAACCCAGGCATAATTTTAGTGGGATGTGCAAGAGGGTTCATGTTTTGGTCTTAATTCAAGAATTGCAAAGTCTTTCTAGCAAAAAAACCCTCAGGATGATATCTGACTGTCTGCTTGCTTCTATAGAAATTGATGCAGGTACCATAGTTAGATACCATGTCATTACATCAACTATGTACATTTATGTCCTTGGCAGATGTGTTCCTACAAAAACTGCTTGCATTAAAGCGCTAGGCCGACAAAATGATTGAAAGCGTTCCCTATCCCTCGCTTAAGATCACTATGAACTGGTTTTTGAGTTCAAGAAATTGACAAAAGTTATGTGCTTGTTAAAATTTCTCACAGCAGCATCAGGAAAAAGGAAACCAAAGTGTCTTATTGTGAAATAGTGTTCACTTTTTTCATTTTTATTTTCAAGATTATCAGAGCATTCTGTATTACTCAACATGCAAAGCATACAAATCGGCCTTCTGGAATAACTTTACAAAAGCATGCAAAACTTGGATGCAGAACTGAGCCAAAGTATACACTTAATGTGGCTAAACAACAAAACCAGAGGTCTCAACACTCTTCATTGTGAAAGGCAGGACAGTTTTGCTCCCGTACAAATTGTTTGATGGCTTACCGCAGTGTCTTTTATTTTTGTATGCTGCTATGTATGCTACGTAAGTAGATGTTCACAAAACCGTAAAATCCTGAAAATGTGATTACACCAAGTATTTTTATCAACAGGATTAATTTGCTGTATGTCAAATTTCCAGATGCAGTCTAGGAAGTGTTGTTCCAGGCTCAGTGTGCAACGAGACCTTGTGTCTCAGCCACCAGCTGTTGACATTTTATGGTTGCTTGAAAACAAGCTTTCTTCAAGAACCGCCTATCTGTTCCTGAAGGGCTCCTATAGAGATTAATAGGGCCTCAATGATACCATTGGATGGTGGTCTAAGAAACACTCTTTTGGTTGTTTTGCACTGAGACCCTTTTTAAGAGGACAACAGTTGATAGCCAAAATCCACAGGCAGAATATTTCTTTCTGTCCATGGCTGGTGGATAATAAATCAGTTGCACGCCATCTCAATGCTGTTTGCATCAAGGGGTTAAGGTTTGACTGATTAGCATGGCCCTGTCGCCCCTGGTGGAAGATGACGTAATTACACACTCTGCAGATCATTTGCCTTAATTTACAATAAATTACATTTGAAAATTAATTAAAATATAAAACAGTTCTTTAAAATTGTAATATTTATTCACAATATTACCATTTTTACTGTATTGTTGATCAGATAAAGTCTTGGTGAACGAGATTTGTCTCAAAAGCATTAAAATCATACCAACCCCAAACTTTTGAGCTGCAGTTTATATATCATCAACATTTCTTTGTTTGAAAGGCTCTTATAAGTGTGAAATGGATAATTCTCCTTTTCAAAGATCAGGATAGTCACTAAAGAGCTTGGGGCTTGTTCCAATCAGCTTTAGCATGATGTAAGTTTCCTGCGTTCCTGTGCCAGCCGAGCAACTGCCATTGAGATGAATGGGAATACTAAAAGATATAGCCTTCTTCAGGGAATTTCAGACCTCCTTATTTCTACTAAGGCCAACAGTTTGTAGTAGTGGTGACCTGGAGTAGCATACTGTCCTTGGCATGCTATACTCAAAAAACAATCCAAAGGTACTGAATAACCCAAAGGTTCATTTACTGGACTTGTTTTCCCCTAAATATGATGTGTCAATAAGTATAAATGCTAATAGCCAACGGGACCAGACTAACCTTGGGCTCATAGACTAAGCCCTTAGAGAGGTCTTTCCTTACCATGCTGGAAGAGTGTATCACTAAGGCTGAGGTCCAGAGTTTGCAGAGAATGAATGCAGGGATGACATTTTGATGGCAATTGTATAGCGTGCTTTTTATGTGGAGGTCTGGGATTTTAATGTTTTGCTCTGTGAGTTATAGCCCAGGTATCTGCTGCTGGGCAGTGAAGCTTGAGTACTTGCCAATGGCTGTCACTACGCAAATTTGTTGTTGAAGTAGAGAGAAACAGCACAAGGGAACCACCAGGTGCTTTTTGGCAAGCTCCAGAAATGGAACAAGAAGAAAGCAAAGACATTTTAGTCCAGACATTTAAGCCAATAGAACTGAACTACTTGATAACTCTTCTCTTTAGTAATTAACTTTGATAGATGCTTAGCAATTTCAGTGATTTATGATGTATTTATTTATTTATTCATTTTGCTGCGAGATAGTGGATCGGTGGTTTTGAATGTGACTGTTTTAATAAATAGTTTTCTTTTTTGTGCGTTATTCAAAAGGATTGTGTCCACCTGAAAGGTGAATTGTGTCGTTTTTTTTTATTTTTTTTAAAAACATTTATTGGATGACTTCGTGGAATTATGAATACCCAGAAAATGTGACCCTGGACCACAAAACCAGTCTTAAGTCGCTGGGGTATATTTGTAGCAATAGCCAAAAATACATTGTATGGGTCAAAATTAATCGATTTTCTTTTATGCCAAAAATCATTAGGATATTAAGTAAAGATCATGTTCCATGAAGATATTTTGTAAATTCCCTACCATAAATTAAAAACTTAATTTTTGATTAGTAATATGCATTGCTAAGAACTTAATTTGGACAGCTTTAAAGGCAATTTTCTCAATATTTAGATTTTTTTTCACCCTCAGATTCCAGATATTCAAATAGTTGTATCTCGGCCAAATATTGTCCTATGGAAATTTTATTTATTCAGCTTTCAGATGATGTATAAATCTCAATTTCAAAAATTGACCCTTATGACTGGTTTTGTGGTCCAGGGTCACGAATGTGCTTGTAAAACATTTCTTTGTTTGAGTTATCTGACATGTGGTGGACAATGTGGTGGACAATGGTGTAAGTTTAGGACAAGATGTACCTGTTTGTCTAAATAATGGAAGATGGAATCTATCTATCTATCTATCTATCTATCTATCTATCTATCTATCTATCTATCTATCTATCTATCTATCATCAGTGTGTTTGTTGATTATATTTTTTGACAAATTTTTTTGACAACGTTTTGACCTTGTAATGTCTGGAATCAATGAGTGCAAATCAAGATGGCAAATATTCAGATGTTACATTTTTGTAGCAGAACCCACATCCATCTCAGGATTTAACCATGTGCCAGTCAATCCCTGGTGCCTACCAACCCGAGTTTCCGTGATTGCTCTGATTAGAGGACTGTGCTGACAATTGAACATTTTCATTTGCTGTTGTTTTGTCATGTTGTATTTGTTCCCTGAATAAGCATTTTTGTGGCATCAGCTGGTTTGTGGTTAGTATTTGATTTCCTTGTTGGTAGCTTCGGAAACAATGGACAACATGTAATTTTTATTTTTGCTTATTTATTAGCCTATTATTATTACTATTATTGTTTTTTTTCATAATTTATTTGATTCATCTGTATGTATAAAAATATGTTCTTCCTCAAACATATTCAAAGATTGGACTGGTAAATACTGTCAGCACGCTCTGCAACAATTATTATAGTTGGGGTTGGAGAGAGTATTTGTTTATGTGTTGTATACTGTTCACTGAAGCCACTAGAAATGTTAATTGTTTTGGTCTCTTACTCTGTAAAATGTGATTTGTTGCTTAAAAGTAGAAAAGTTTGCAACCTAGTTGCATTAACTTGATTTAACATTTTTGGTAATGTTTAAACCAGTAAACCAGTTCACCCAAAAATGAATGAATGCCTTTCAAAAATGAATGAATTCTATCATCATTTACTCATCCCCAGGTTTTTCTAAACCTGTATGAATTTCTTCTGTTGAACATAAAAGAAGATATTTTAAAGAATTTTGGTAACTGGTCCCCAATGACTTCCATAGCATAGAAAAAATAGGGGGAGGACCAGAAACTGCTCGCGTACCCACATTTTTTAAAATATCTTATTTTGCGTTCAGCAGAATGTGAGGGTGAGTAAATGATGACAGAATGTTCATTTTTGAGTGAACTATCCCTTTAACTTGACCCATTTAATTTATCCAAAGCAACTTTGGACATTGCATTCTAAGTGAATTTGGTTTCCTTTTCTACACAGTTCACACTCACTTTCTGTAAGGAAAGCCAATTCTTTGAATTGATTTGTATGAATATTTTGTAAAATAAGACAGCAGAGGAAGTAGGCAGGATTGAATCGCGACACTCAAATATGTGTCCTTGTGAATTCACAGCTTATATTTGTCATGCCCATTGTACCATGACTCATGCCTTATACTTAGTCTTATACTTCATACAATGGCTCATGACGTATACTGTACTACTTTACCTCTTGTAATCATTTACCACTGTCTACTGTTGTCAACATTTATTATGGATTTGTTTAAATGGCACATTAATCCGATTCATTTTTCAAATCCGATTTTTAGGACTTACTGACCTTGTGGCCATATTGCAGTTAGTGAAATCAGATCTGGTCAGTGTATCTACATCAGTTGTGATGACTTAAGTGTCAGCAGCGAGATGCCAAGAGACATAAGAGAGGCATTTTGAGAAGAGAGGACAGAGATTAGAAAATGTTGCTCATGCACATGTCCATTGTGTTCAATATTTGGTCTAGCGGTCTCACAATATTCTGCATCTGATTGGCTTTACTTAATTGACAACAATTCACAATGTACAAAAACATCACCTGAAAGCTGAATAAATAAGCCTTCCATTGATATATGGTTTGTTAGGATAGGACAATATTTGGCCGAGATACAACTATTTGAATATCTGGAATCTGAGGGTGCAAAGAAAATCTAAATATTGAGAAAATTGCTTTTAAAGATGTCCGAATGAAGTCCGTAGCAATGCATATTACCAATTAAAAAATTAAGTTTTAATATATTTATGGTAGGAAATTTACAAAATATCTTAATGGAACATGATCTTTACTTAATATCCTAATGATTTTTGGCATAAAAGAAAAATCGATAATTTTGACCCATACAATGTATTTTTGGCTATTGCTACAAATATATCCCAGCGACTTAAGACTGGTTTTGTGGTCCAGGGTCACAAATTGTCAAATCATTTAAATTATATTGCTCAATTAGCCCTAGGAGAGATTTAGGCAACACTCAAGAAGCACTCAAGAAGATTGGCTAAGCCTTTGCTTGTTTAATAAAAAACGATGTAAGAAGTACGATACTTGGTTTATTCTCACATGGAACGGTTCCAAGAAACAGTAGGTGGTTCAGCTAATAGGCTTGACCCTTCGGCACGATCCAAAGGGCATTAAGAACCGGACCTCTTCAAACCAACAGCTCAATGATATGAGATGCAAATATGGAAAGCCGTTTTAACATTTAATCTATAAGCCGTACTAGTAGGTATCTATTTTCATGCTACTAGTGCTTATTTTTTAGATACTAGTATCTTTTCCTTTAAGTAGGCAACACTCAAGAAGCACTCAAGAAGATTGGCTAAGCCTTTGCTTGTTTAATAAAAAACGATGTAAGAAGTACGATACTTGGTTTATTCTCACATGGAACGGTTCCAAGAAACAGTAGGTGGTTCAGCTAATAGGCTTGACCCTTCGGCACGATCCAAAGGGCATTAAGAACCGGACCTCTTCAAACCAACAGCTCAATGATATGAGATGCAAATATGGAAAGCCGTTTTAACATTTAATCTATAAGCCGTACTAGTAGGTATCTATTTTCATGCTACTAGTGCCTATTTTTTAGATACTAGTATCTTTTCCATTAAGTACTAGTACTTATTCATTAGCTACTAGTGCTTATTCTTTAGCTACTAGCGCTTATTCTTTAGGTACTAGTGTTTATTCTTTAAGTACTAGTGCCTTTTGTAAAGATACTAGTACTTATTCATTTGATAATAGTTCTTATTTATTAGATACTAGCATTTAATTATACTCTTCTTGATAAGAAAAAATAGAACTAGTACCTATTTTTTAGTTACTAGTAACCTTTTAGACCAAAGATATCCTGAACTTAATAGATACTAGTATTTTTTAAATTTGCATTTGCAAATTTGCAGTATGGTAATCGTATGTTGAATATTAATGAGCCAGCAGCATATAGGAGAGAGATTAGACAGGAAACGAAAACAAGGAGACAGATGCACTTTTTTTTTGAAGGAACCACATAGAAAAAAACAATCATTTGTACACAAGGACATAGAAAACGTATTTTTGTCAGTTTTGTAAACACTGTAATTTCGTAAACATAGTAGCCTAATGTGTTTGTTGGTTGAGTGACCTCTGGTGGCAGGATGGAGATAAGACACAAATTTTAATATATATTATTTTCCTCTTTTTCCTCTAGTAAAAACAATAAATATCATATCAGGGCTGTACGTTAACTTTTTTTGCATAGCACTGGTGCTACAGACATATAATGTTTTTACATTAATGTTCTGTACAGGGCACACAAAATCCAAACCTTATGGTTTTCAGACAAACATTTATTTGGAAAAAGGCCAAAAATTATTAATTAAAAAAACAAACAAAAACAAAAAAAAACAGGTTTGCTGTTCTTGTAAGGCTGCACAATTTGGCCAAAAATGTTGTTTTTACCAATATAACTAATAATGATTATGGTTATTATTTCTAAATAAAACATTAAACAAAATAAGGAATATTACTTTTGTAATAACACTATTTCACTATAATATACAAAACTGTGTATTTAATAATACATATAATAATAAATATTGCTGCAAGAAAAATAAAAAAAATGTACACTTCTCTACACTGGAGAAAAACATAAGGATTTGCAAAAGTTTACCTCAAAGTTCTTAATTATTTTTGCTATTTTTACCCAAATTAGGGTTTTGTGAGCAATACTGAGTACTCAGTTGTAATTTCTTTTTCATTCATACTCGTTGCCAGAGGGCGCCCTTGCGCAGAAACTCCACAAGTGAGGCTCACTGATGACATTCCGGGAAATCCCTTATAGGGACAAAGACATTCAGCTTTCCCTGTAGATGTAGCCTAATAGCTGAATAACATGCAGATAGGGCATTTTACTGATAAAGCATTAAGAAAATAAATAATGATTGCGACTTTGTTCTTCAAGCCATCTTGGGTATTTTTATAAGAATTGTGAACAATAATGACTACTCAATTAATGTAATTTCTTTTTCATTCATATTCGTCGCCGGAGGGCGCCCTCGCGCAGAAACTCCACAAGTGAGACTCACTGATGACGTTCCAGGAAATTCCGCTTTCGCTGTAGATGTAGCCTAGTAGCTGAATAACATGCAGATAGACGTTTTACTGATGAAACATGAAGAAAATAAACAATGACTGCGACAATATATGGTTTTATCTGTGTTCAAGCCATCTTGGGTATTTTTATAAGAATAAAGTATATTTAAAATGCAATAAATTGCAAAAAATTTAAAATTTGTTACTAGTAGCAATATAATAATTACTAGTCACTATTGAAATAAGTACTGTTATCTAAGGAATAAATACTAGTATCTAATAAATACGTACTAGTATCTAATAATAAGTACTAGTATTTAATCAATAAGTACTAGTATCTAATGAATAAGTACTAGTATCTGATAAATAAGCACTAGTATCTAATGAAAATGTACTAGTATCTAATGATTAAGTACTAGTATCTAATGAATAAGTACTAGTAACTTTACAAAAGACACTAGTACCTAAGGAATAAGCACTAGTACCTAAATAATAAGCACTAGTAGTTCATGAATAAGTACTAGTACTTAATGGAATACATACTAGTATCTAAAAAATAAGTACTAGTAACATTAAATTAGATACTAGTGCGGTTTATAGATTAAATGTTAAAACGGCTTGCCATAGTGAAAAGGCTTAAGCAGCTATGAAAGCAAAAGAGAAAAATGTCATGTGACATATTCCAAAGTAAAAATAAGTTAACATCACACATCAAAGCGCCTCTATGGCGATTTATCACAGCTGGGAGTAGAATAAAAAAGCGGGTAGTCGTTTCATGCGCCATAAGCAGTTCAAACAATTATAATCCCTAATCATCATGACATAAAGTGATTTTTTATGACTGTTGTTATTAAAACTGCTAATAAAATTCAAGATGCAAATAAAAAAAAAATGTAATTTTTGTAATAATGTATGTAATCATGTAATACCATGGAGTAATTTTTATGTTATTTCTCTTACAAATTCCATTTGCTTACTTCTGATGGCATGAACTAAACTATTTAAACCCTTGTTGTTTTAAACTGGTAATTCAGTAAAATTTGAAATTGTAATTCCCTTCTAAATCTTGAATAAACTAAATCCATCAAGGAAAAATGTAATAACCTGTATGTTGTTCATTGATGTTTATGGCAGTTCCCTTAATAATAACTTGTTTTCTATGCAAAGTTTCTTGACTGTGTGTCAATATCTCTGATGCAGGGCTTATCTGAGCGTGAAGGAACTGAAGGAGCTGCTCCATCTGAGCAGTTCAGACACTCTCAACGTGTTCTTCGCTAATAATTCGGCACGCGAGGAGCTTGCTGGGGTTGCCACCTGGCCATGGGCAAAAGAAGCTCTTACTCATCAAGGTAAGATGGATCACAAGAGCTCATGAACATGATGAAGTGAACAACCCAAGTCCAGTTTTATTAGAAGTGAGGTTATGTGAAAGTGAAGGGACAAACAAGCCAAACAATGAAGTGAATTTGAAAACTTAATGATGGCTTATGAAATGATTTGACTACACGAGATAAGACTATTCTGTAACTATAAATATTCAATACTATAAATCTGAAATATTTCATCACCTTAAAGCGGATGTTTTATTGCTTTTTTTTAAATGCTCTTAAAAGCATGAAATGGATTTATGTTTTCCTCTACATTTGACGTCACAGCTCAGTATTGTCAATAGTGAACGGGTTGGGGCTGTGTGCATTTTTGGAAGGGATAAAAAAAACAGGCAAGATAACATGAGAACAGAACTTTAAAACAAAAGACAACATAATATTTCAAAATAAAAGACCGGGGACTTTACACAAAAACCGTTACGCTAGATCTGCCTCTTGGCCTCTAAACCCAACTGGGTTCATTCTACCATGGACAATGTCAAGTTAAGAACTCAGTTGTTTCCTGTCACTACATTCCCCACAGCACATGTGTTTATTTGTACCTAATGCCATACATCTTCTTGTTCATGACCGATCGCCTTAAATCTTTTCTTTAAAGAAACACATTCTTGTCTCTTCCTCCTTGTTGTGTGTATTTTGCCTTTACAAGATTAATGGGCCGTAATCTCAAGCATAAAAGAAAACACTTGCAGCACTCATAGATTTCCCTGTAGATTGCCCCTTAATCATTAAGGTCGTCCACCAGGAGAGAAGAAAAGGAACTCGACAACAACCAAACAAAAACAAAAGAAGGGTATTACGCTGTTGCCATCTCCATCCAACTGCCAGCTGATTTTATAGTACTCGTCGTTGCTGTGTTTTAGAGCTCATTAAAGCGGTCTCAGTTAAATCCAGCTCCTTTAAAAAGGAGATTTCTCTCAAGCAGGAAGGTTTCTTATGTAAGTCCCCCTCCCATTGGTTCAGGATGCATGATCAGACATTGTGGTCTTGGCTTTTTGGGTTATAGCTTTTGTTAATGGGATCATTTTGGCCTGTGCGTAGAACGTGAACTTTTAAACCGATATTAGCATGAGTAATTATCACCAACTTGCTTTTGTGAGCTTAAATTTGCTCATGAGTTTTCATGAATTAACATACAGTCTGTTTCTAATGTGTACATGGTAACACTTTGCATTCATTTTTAATTTGTTAACATTTAGTGCATTTATTAGGTACAAACAATTTTACAGCATTTATTAATCTAGAGTATTTCTAATTTCTTAATATACAGTTGTTCATTTTTATTTTTTTTTATTCGGATTTTAATTTATACAACTTGTAAATGTTAAAAATGCATTAGTATGCATAGAAATGAACATAAACCTAAATAAAAAATGTGCATAAACTACGATGGAATCACATTTACCAAATAAATTCCACCATGCGCATCAAAAAAGTCATGTGACTTTGCACAATGGGATGGGATAACTTGACTAACCAGCAGACCGATCTCGTTGCACAGCATCTGGAATGTTGTTTTGGTCGTTCTGAAATCATATATTAAAATTATTATATTAAGTGGCTTCTCCTACTTTTCTTAGTGATATTTAGTGCCAGTTTATCAGGACGTGACGATTTCGTTCTCTTTGACTCGTTGGAGACACTGTCTAAAGCACTAAACAGTGCTTTATTTGCAAATGTTTTATGCGATATTCCAATTTTGCACATAAGTTAAATTTGAATCTTTGGTTGGAAACATAGCTATTATCACAAAATAATATCCTGATGACCCTGCTATGTTTTATTTTGCTCTCAATTGTCCTGTAAATGATCTGAGCGGAGAGGTGGTCTGAGACATGAAAGGTAACATGAAATTCATGAATGACTTACCGTGCTGCTTTGAATCACACAGAGATATGGCCCCTTTCTTATTTTCACAGAGATATGGCTCCATTCTTATTATGCCCATAATCCACCTCTGCTTTTGATTTACCGTCATGTCATAACAGTCTTTGGTGCAAGACAATTTTTGTCCACAAATGTTTCGCTGGACCTGCATGGAGGTTAAAAAGCAAGATTAGTTTCTCATAAATTAGGAGACTTGGTATGGTTTATGGTTTAATTTCATATAAATCACGAGCTTATTTGCGAGAGTACCTTGATGTCTTATACTGAGGAACAAGGTCAAACTACTGCTCTGAATGCTTTAAGTGAAATCAGACCATAGCGTGGACTGCTGATCTTGTGGTATAACTGTAAACGATCTGTGTCTGTCAGATGTGTCTAGCCAAGCTCTGTCCCTTTGGCTGAACTCCCATAAAACATGGATATTTCCTAAATAAAAAGGTTGTTTGCTCAAATCTTGTATATCCGCTGTAAATGGCCTGTCTGGGGTGGAGCACAAATCTCCAGTCCAGAAGTGAAAGATTTTCGCAGATGCCCACATAAACCAACTTCTGTTTTTAATAAGTAAACAAATTCCGTTTTTGCTTTAAAACCTAATAGCTTATATAAACTACAAGTTCAATATAACCAAAATTATGCAAACTAGTCTCACAATGTCATTTCATATTTGTTCTTAAACAACATCTGCATGGATTTTAAACTGTTATAAATGTCACATTGTTTTAAGATTTTTATTACATTATTTGGATATAAAACCACATGCCAGTTTTCAGCAGGTGTGGGATCTTAAATACATTTTAATGTTCTAAATGTGGGTAGAACATTAGACAACACTGATAACCAGACATACTGTTCTTTCTCGTAATCCTAGCTGCGGTGGTCCCATTTTACAGGATAGATCACACTGTTTTATGTGGCAATATTTCAGAATAAATCAGTTTCATATACTCAGACTTCTGGCTTTGAGATTAAAGTTAACTTGAACATTTACACCTCAGTGTTCTCTCAGGTGAAAGTTTGTATTGTTGCATCAACTGCAGAGATGTCTCTTTGTGTTATTTTTCAGGCGGAATGATTCTTAACCCCTCCTACTTTGGCACCAAAGGACACAACAACACCATGATCCATGAGATGGGTCATATTTTGGGACTGTACAGTAAAGTTCAAAATAAATATATAAACAGCTTTGTGCTCAGCCAAAACGATATGACCAGGAACAAATAATAGATTCATTAGACCACGAATACCTGTTAAATATACCCAAAACAAATTGTATTTCATGTTTAATCACTACAGAGACATCAGAGCCAGCGGCAAATGTCGGAAGGACTAGCTGAGCTAAGGCTGCTCTAGGGACTAGGCGGATACATGAGCACTGTGCGCCCGGTGATCGCCTGGAGCTCAGAAATCGGCATAGCAAATTTTCAAATAGACACTATCTTTATAAATAAACCACAGATTTGAGTTTTAAATAACTACATTCTCGCCTGAAAAACTCTTAAAGCTACATTTCATGACACAGTGACAGTAATATTTTGAAAATTGCGCGGGTTTTTGGGCAATGACGTTTCACAAGTCCACAAGAACAGACAAGAACGCATATTGAGAAACGGCTATTGACTGTGTGAAAATATAAAATTCTAAAATACACTGTATATTTTTTAGTGTTTGCGCACTCTGATGTAAATAAGCCCAACACTCATGGACAGCAGAGCGGAAC
>NW_015549594.1:514039-527252 GCF_001515605.1 Sinocyclocheilus anshuiensis | reverse complement strand
GTGGAGATGATCGTGGACTTCAGGAGGAACCCCCCTGCACTCCTCCCACTCACCATCATGGATAGCACTGTAACGACAGTGGAGTCATTCAGGTTCCTGGGCACCACCATCTCTCAGGACCTGAAGTGGGACACTCACATTGACTCCACTGTTAAAAAGGCCCAGCAGAGATTGTACTTCCTTCGCCAACTGAGGAAATTCAACCTGCCACAGGAGCTGCTGAAGCAGTTCTACTCAGCCGTCATCGAGTCTGTTCTGTGCACTTCAATAACTGTCTGGTTTGGTTCAGCTACAAAATCAGACATCAGAAGACTACAGAGAACGGTTCGGACTGCTGAAAGGATTATTGGTGCCCCACTGCCTACCCTCCAAGAACTGTATACATCCAGAGTGAGGAAAAGGGCTCAGAAAATCACTCTGGATCCATCACATCCAAGCCATCTCCTTTTTGAACTTTTGCCATCTGGTCGGTGTTACAGAGCACCGAATACCAGGACAGCCAGGCACAAGAACAGTTTCTTTCCCCAGGCAATCTACCTCATGAACAGTTAATGTTCTCCCATTGTGCAATTAAAGTATGTGCAATAACCTTATACTTATTTATCACCCTAAATCCTAGTACATCCCTACAACTTTATTTTATTTTATTTTATTTTATTTTATTCTATTCTATTCATATTCTATCTATAGCACACCTGTACATACAATTTATTCTTTTTTTGTGGTTTATATTTATGCATGTGTATTTTATTCACATCTTATTTTTATTATCTGTGTGTTGTTGATGTCTCCGTGTACTGGAAGCTGTGACACTATAACAAATTCCTTGTATGTGCAAACATACTTGGCAATAAAGCCCTTTCTGATTCTGAATTCTGATTCTGAAAAGCCGTTTTATAAGAGAAGTCAATGACTTTTTGCGACAAGTGGGATTCAGCTTATGGCACTTTTCATTAATTCCTATGGTATCCGTAAACGGCGATTGAGTGTCGCACAACTCTGACTGAAATTCGAAGACTCGAAATTCAATGACATTGAAATTCAATGACCCAATTCAAAGCTGTAATGTGATTGGTTATTACGGCACACATGATCCAAGTTAGCCGTTACGCGTTCTCAATAGTAAGTAATACAGACCCTCTAATCTCCCTATAGTAAGACAATCTCTGGCTTTATCCCCTTGTATCACACAAAAGTGACGATTCTAGTCAACCAATCAACGTTCTGCAGTGAGTTTAGCTCCACCCTTTTGGTACCCTTTGCTGTGCTAGGTACCCCAACGGAAGGGTACCAAAAAAGTGGTATGGTTTACTATTTTGGTACCATTCTGACAATGGAAACGGACATAATTGCATACCATACCATACTGTACTGAACCGTACTGGGTGGAAACGAGCCAAACAGACAAAGAGGAAATAAATGTTTCTCAACTAAATTATTTATGCATTCATGTTATACTATTGCTTGTATTCTGAAAGCTTTCATGAGAAATTCACTTCGTGAACTGATTTTTATCCAATTTGGTTTACAAAATCCATTTATACTTGGCCACACACATTTGTTTTTGTAAAACAGATATTAACCATTCCATGTGAATACTAGATCTCATTTTCATGACTATGCTAACTAAAGTATGTTGATGTTCTAGTTATGTTACAAATGTGCCACTCTAACATGCATTTTTGCAGTGCAAAAACCTGCATTTTATTCACTAACCAACCAACCGCAATGCAGATTAACCGGGTGTTAAATGTACTTAAATACCACAGCAGGGTATTTAAATTAAGTTATTTCATTCTATTACATGTGAACACAAAGAAACAGGTCTAACACTGACCGTGTCCTATATGTGATTCCATTGCTATCCAAATCAAAAACTCACACTCCGTAAAAAGCAAATGAAATTATGTATTTTGAGCCCTCTACTTTTTGACACAGTATATCACTCTTTTTGTGCACTTGTTAAAATGCTTTTTTTCTGTGGTTTTCTAGGGAAGGTGACATGAGCTGTCATCTCTGTGATGAGAATGGAGCGCTCCATCAGTACGCCTATGAGGCCACTTCTCCTCACGCCTGTGATTCCACTGGATACTGGACACCAGAGGAAGCAGTGGGTTAGTACTCAGTGATTCTTTATTATAACATTAGTCACACTACTTTACTTCATACTTGTGCAGGTGGAATGACACAAACCATAAAAAAAGTCTCATTGCTGTTGGGCTGTATATCAGCACTGTTGAAATCCTATTCGGTCAATCAAATTAGAGGACCAGGACTAACTGCTGTATTATAGTTTTTGTATCATGATCTAACAAAGCTCTTCCACACGCATATGTCATGAATTGTAAGATGGTGAGCGCATGACTGAATGCCGTCTCTGACATAAATGTTGTTGGACGTGTGCTTGATCCTCAACACACCACTGAAAATGTCACGAATGATCGTCAAAGTAAAAAACAATACCTGCTCTTTGATTAATGAGGATAGAGAGAATTTAGCCCTGGCTTCTTTCTCCGAACTTGTGCATTCACATTCAGGTGGATCGTTCAGTCTCATGCGGGCCAGGTGCGTGCAAGTCTGGAAAAATGTAAGGAATAAATCATTAAATCATAATTGCTTGGATAAAGAACACTCTTTTTGCCATCAATGAATAAAAAAGGCCCTTGGCAAAGCTTCAAGTTTTGGTAATATTGGGTGGCGTCCAGAAGCAGCCCGTCATAAAAAGCGATGTTTATCCTGTGCAGCTTTTCAACTTTATACCTCACGTAACAGATGTTGCTGATTAGTCTAATCAGAAATCTCTTAGCATCTGGTCTGCCCACTCACTGACGTGTCACGGATAAGACTGTGCTTTGAAAAGTCCACCCAAAATGTGGAAATCCTCCACTGGTATGCAGTCGTTTTCATAAAGCACAGTATCATGAGAGAGGTCAAACATAAAATCATCCAGCTAGGTGGTAGTGGAGAGTGATTTTTGGCCCGGAGTCTTGTTTTGAGAAACAGATTGATGAGAAATGAAGTCTTAAATTTGAAAATAAAAATATATATCTCTAAGAAAACAATATCTTTGCAATATTAATGATGAATGAGATTTAATACCATCGGTTCAGGTCTGTAATAAATTACAGTAACCTATTGTTTTTGGTTTATTTTTAAAAACATGATAAAGTGCATGATGACTACCTAATGTGAATTATTTTGTCAGTCAGTTAATCATGTCAGAAAGACTTTAGGAGCAATATGACAACACTGTTTGTGCAGTATGAAATAATGCTCATGGTAATACCACGGTGAATCATTTGATAACTCTATTAACACAGGCCAATTCGTTATCAAATCATATCTCAGATCTCACATCTTGTCAGTGAGTTTAGCTCCATCCTTTTGGTACCCTTTGCTGTGCTAGGTACCCCAACGGAAGGGTACCAAAAAAGTGGTATGGTTTACTATTTTGGTACCATTCTGACAATGGAAACGGACATAATTGCATACCATACCATACTGTACTGAACCGTACTGGGTGGAAACGAGCCAAACAGACAAAGAGGAAATAAATGTTTCTCAACTAAATTATTTATGCATTCATGTTATACTATTGCTTGTATTCTGAAAGCTTTCATGAGAAATTCACTTCGTGAACTGATTTTTATCCAATTTGGTTTACAAAATCCATTTATACTTGGCCACACACATTTGTTTTTGTAAAACAGATATTAACCATTCCATGTGAATACTAGATCTCATTTTCATGACTATGCTAACTAAAGTATGTTGATGTTCTAGTTATGTTACAAATGTGCCACTCTAACATGCATTTTTGCAGTGCAAAAACCTGCATTTTATTCACTAACCAACCAACCGCAATGCAGATTAACCGGGTGTTAAATGTACTTAAATACCACAGCAGGGTATTTAAATTAAGTTATTTCATTCTATTACATGTGAACACAAAGAAACAGGTCTAACACTGACCGTGTCCTATATGTGATTCCATTGCTATCCAAATCAAAAACTCACACTCCGTAAAAAGCAAATGAAATTATGTATTTTGAGCCCTCTACTTTTTGACACAGTATATCACTCTTTTTGTGCACTTGTTAAAATGCTTTTTTTCTGTGGTTTTCTAGGGAAGGTGACATGAGCTGTCATCTCTGTGATGAGAATGGAGCGCTCCATCAGTATGCCCATGAGGCCACTTCTCCTCACGCCTGTGATGTAACCTATTGTTTTTGGTTTATTTTTAAAAACATGATAAAGTGCATGATGACTACCTAATGTGAATTATTTTGTCAGTCAGTTAATCATGTCAGAAAGACTTTAGGAGCAATATGACAACACTGTTTGTGCAGTATGAAATAATGCTCATGGTAATACCACGGTGAATCATTTGATAACTCTATTAACACAGGCCAATTCGTTATCAAATCATATCTCAGATCTCACATCTTGTAGCGCTCGCCCCTGTTTACCTGTACCGTAGCCTCGGTATGTGCTATAAGGCAGCTTTTCGAGAAATAAGGCTCGAGCCAGGGCGAGCAGAGACCTGGTTAAGGTTGCTGAAAGAAGGAAGGATGACACGCTCACAGATCTTGCCGCATTGCTTCTCCCGGCGGGAACATTACACCACATCTGATACAGTCATTAATTCTACCCTGTGTGGAGGCCCTCGCTCTGTTTATCTGACCAATTGAGTTTTATGGTTTGCCTTGGCCTGCTGCTGTTTACCCCGTACACATCCACACATGTGAGGCCACGCTGGGTGCAAAGGAGCGCTCTGTGACTCAAGGCTGCTGTCTGTCTATCTGTCTCTTTCGACCTGGAGTACAGTTTAATCCGTCATTGTAAAACCTTTTGGAGGCAGAGAGTTCACATGGCCTGATATTAATACTTGTGCTCTTTACGTTAATGCACAATAGGATGAGCTCACTAAACAGTAGTATCACTTTAGCATGCATTATTTTGCCATAAAACTGTCTGATTTACAAATTAACCCCCTTTAGTTCAGTTTAACAAGGCTGTATTCATTTCCTTTCTATTTAAATGATAATTATTATAGATAATTTATAATTACAGGTTTATTAAGGGAAAACAGTACTTTTTTCCTTGGAGTAATTAACAACACACTGCTTTTGGCTGCAGAAAAGCAGGCTGAGATTTCTTTGCTACATACATCCAGTATAAACAAGCAAATCAGTATTAATACGCTTATATCCTGGCAGGTTTATATCATTTTATATCTAAATATTATATATACTGACCATTTTACTACATTTTTCATTGTTCATAATGTCTAACTTTTATTTACCTTTATATAAAAATGTGTTTATTTATAAAGAGCTGATTTACACCACTGTTTAAAAGTTTGGGATCAGATTGATTTTTTTTAAAGGAAAATTATACTTTTATTCAGCAAGGGTGCATTAAATTGATCAAAAGTGACAGTAAATACATCTATAATATTACAAAAGAATTCTATGTCAAATAAATTCTGTTCTTTTCATTAAAGGAATCCTGAAAAAAAAAACAATATTGCAGTTTTCACAAAAATATTAAGCAGAACCACTGTTTTCAGCTTTGCCATTACAGGAATTGCATTTTTTAAAATATACTAAAATAAAAAACAAAGAAAACTGTGATTTTAAATTGTAATAATATATCACAATATTACAGTTTTTTTAATTGTATTATTGATTAAATAAATGCATCATTATCAACTCCAAACTTTTGAACTGTAGGATCGCAGTGGTGGAGCGAAGCTGAGCAGTCCTATCAAAGTGTGCCAGATTGTAGTTATAGCGATTGCTACAGAGAGGAGCAAGGAACGTGGAGAGATGAGGAAAATGCGAATCACAGTCTTTAATATCCAAGGAAAGGGGTAATACAAAGCAGGCAGGAGACACACGTAGCACATCAAGGTAGACGTATAACACCGGACAAGGGAACATAGGGCAGACAACACTTTAAATACAGGACTAAACTAGGTAATTAATGAGACACATCTGAACCAAATGAGACAATCACACATGGGAGAAACTGGGTCACGGGGAGCACGTGGGGAGAAAAACACACACAGACAGTCCATGGGCGTGACAGTAGTAGTCTGCTGCATCTTAACACTGAAATATAAACAACACAGGCGTTGATCGTGTGTGCAATTAAATGTTGCTATCAGTGGGCATAGTTAATTCTTAGTGAAGCCCCCGCCCCCCCTGTTTTAGCTCATGTTTTAGCGAGAGTGCCGCCCCAGGGCTCTCCTGGGATTACCTTTCCCTGTCTCGCTCCTGTTCTTCAGGCCACCGCGGACATTAACTCTTAGTTTAATAAATTATTTTGTGAGCCCTGTCTGTCCCAATTAAGGCGCCAATCTGTCTCCTTTGCCAAGTTGCACCTGGGTCTTATGGTCAATTGAGGTCTGGGGAAATGTGCTTCACATCCATTGCCAAGACATGTGGTTTTTCCCAGACACTCTCTCTTTCTGTTTTCCCTTTCCCTCGGTTTCTCCCTCTTTACCTCCCATCCTGTCTTTTTTCGAAAATTGTCATAACAAGATTGAAGATTCAAGAGATTAAATGGTTGTTTATAATAAACACACAGAATTGCTCAGTTCCCAAGTGAGCTGCCTGCAGAAGCAGCATTTTAAAGTGCACTCCCAACGCAAATGTTGTTATACAAAGCTCATCGTTCTGAAAAGCAAGGTGTGCTGTGATTCGCCAGCTATCCAGTGCGTTGTGCTTGATCCTCAACACACCACTGAAAATGTCACGAATGATCGTCAAAGTAAAAAACAATACCTGCTCTTTGATTAATGAGGATAGAGAGAATTTAGCCCTGGCTTCTTTCTCCGAACTTGTGCATTCACATTCAGGTGGATCGTTCAGTCTCATGCGGGCCAGGTGCGTGCAAGTCTGGAAAAATGTAAGGAATAAATCATTAAATCATAATTGCTTGGATAAAGAACACTCTTTTTGCCATCAATGAATAAAAAAGGCCCTTGGCAAAGCTTCAAGTTTTGGTAATATTGGGTGGCGTCCAGAAGCAGCCCGTCATAAAAAGCGATGTTTATCCTGTGCAGCTTTTCAACTTTATACCTCACGTAACAGATGTTGCTGATTAGTCTAATCAGAAATCTCTTAGCATCTGGTCTGCCCACTCACTGACGTGTCACGGATAAGACTGTGCTTTGAAAAGTCCACCCAAAATGTGGAAATCCTCCACTGGTATGCAGTCGTTTTCATAAAGCACAGTATCATGAGAGAGGTCAAACATAAAATCATCCAGCTAGGTGGTAGTGGAGAGTGATTTTTGGCCCGGAGTCTTGTTTTGAGAAACAGATTGATGAGAAATGAAGTCTTAAATTTGAAAATAAAAATATATATCTCTAAGAAAACAATATCTTTGTGATATTAATGATGAATGAGATTTAATACCATCGGTTCAGGTCTGTAATAAATTACGGTAACCTATTGTTTTTGGTTTATTTTTAAAAACATGATAAAGTGCATGATGACTACCTAATGTGAATTATTTTGTCAGTCAGTTAATCATGTCAGAAAGACTTTAGGAGCAATATGACAACACTGTTTGTGCAGTATGAAATAATGCTCATGGTAATACCACGGTGAATCATTTGATAACTCTATTAACACAGGCCAATTCGTTATCAAATCATATCTCAGATCTCACATCTTGTAGCGCTCGCCCCTGTTTACCTGTACCGTAGCCTCGGTATGTGCTATAAGGCAGCTTTTCGAGAAATAAGGCTCGAGCCAGGGCGAGCAGAGACCTGGTTAAGGTTGCTGAAAGAAGGAAGGATGACACGCTCACAGATCTTGCCGCATTGCTTCTCCCGGCGGGAACATTACACCACATCTGATACAGTCATTAATTCTACCCTGTGTGGAGGCCCTCGCTCTGTTTATCTGACCAATTGAGTTTTATGGTTTGCCTTGGCCTGCTGCTGTTTACCCCGTACACATCCACACATGTGAGGCCACGCTGGGTGCAAAGGAGCGCTCTGTGACTCAAGGCTGCTGTCTGTCTATCTGTCTCTTTCGACCTGGAGTACAGTTTAATCCGTCATTGTAAAACCTTTTGGAGGCAGAGAGTTCACATGGCCTGATATTAATACTTGTGCTCTTTACGTTAATGCACAATAGGATGAGCTCACTAAACAGTAGTATCACTTTAGCATGCATTATTTTGCCATAAAACTGTCTGATTTACAAATTAACCCCCTTTAGTTCAGTTTAACAAGGCTGTATTCATTTCCTTTCTATTTAAATGATAATTATTATAGATAATTTATAATTACAGGTTTATTAAGGGAAAACAGTACTTTTTTCCTTGGAGTAATTAACAACACACTGCTTTTGGCTGCAGAAAAGCAGGCTGAGATTTCTTTGCTACATACATCCAGTATAAACAAGCAAATCAGTATTAATACGCTTATATCCTGGCAGGTTTATATCATTTTATATCTAAATATTATATATACTGACCATTTTACTACATTTTTCATTGTTCATAATGTCTAACTTTTATTTACCTTTATATAAAAATGTGTTTATTTATAAAGAGCTGATTTACACCACTGTTTAAAAGTTTGGGATCAGATTGATTTTTTTTAAAGGAAAATTATACTTTTATTCAGCAAGGGTGCATTAAATTGATCAAAAGTGACAGTAAATACATCTATAATATTACAAAAGAATTCTATGTCAAATAAATTCTGTTCTTTTCATTAAAGGAATCCTGAAAAAAAAAACAATATTGCAGTTTTCACAAAAATATTAAGCAGAACCACTGTTTTCAGCTTTGCCATTACAGGAATTGCATTTTTTAAAATATACTAAAATAAAAAACAAAGAAAACTGTGATTTTAAATTGTAATAATATATCACAATATTACAGTTTTTTTAATTGTATTATTGATTAAATAAATGCATCATTATCAACTCCAAACTTTTGAACTGTAGGATCGCAGTGGTGGAGCGAAGCTGAGCAGTCCTATCAAAGTGTGCCAGATTGTAGTTATAGCGATTGCTACAGAGAGGAGCAAGGAACGTGGAGAGATGAGGAAAATGCGAATCACAGTCTTTAATATCCAAGGAAAGGGGTAATACAAAGCAGGCAGGAGACACACGTAGCACATCAAGGTAGACGTATAACACCGGACAAGGGAACATAGGGCAGACAACACTTTAAATACAGGACTAAACTAGGTAATTAACGAAACACATCTGAACCAAATGAGACAATCACACATGGGAGAAACTGGGTCACGGGGAGCACGTGGGGAGAAAAACACACACAGACAGTCCATGGGCGTGACAGTAGTAGTCTGCTGCATCTTAACACTGAAATATAAACAACACAGGCGTTGATCGTGTGTGCAATTAAATGTTGCTATCAGTGGGCATAGTTAATTCTTAGTGAAGCCCCCGCCCCCCCTGTTTTAGCTCATGTTTTAGCGAGAGTGCCGCCCCAGGGCTCTCCTGGGATTACCTTTCCCTGTCTCGCTCCTGTTCTTCAGGCCACCGCGGACATTAACTCTTAGTTTAATAAATTATTTTGTGAGCCCTGTCTGTCCCAATTAAGGCGCCAATCTGTCTCCTTTGCCAAGTTGCACCTGGGTCTTATGGTCAATTGAGGTCTGGGGAAATGTGCTTCACATCCATTGCCAAGACATGTGGTTTTTCCCAGACACTCTCTCTTTCTGTTTCCCTCGGTCCTCGGTTTCTCCCTCTTTACCTCCCATCCTGTCTTTTTTCGAAAATTGTCATAACAAGATTCAAGAGATAAGAGATTAAATGGTTGTTTATAATAAACACACAGAATTGCTCAGTTCCCAAGTGAGCTGCCTGCAGAAGCAGCATTTTAAAGTGCACTCCCAACGCAAATGTTGTTATACAAAGCTCATCGTTCTGAAAAGCAAGGTGTGCTGTGATTCGCCAGCTATCCAGTGCGTTGTGATTGGCCGAATACCTCAAGCGTGTGACGGAAATGTTACGTCCCTTACCATACTGTGATGCTGTGTCCCGGTGCAACGAGACAAGAACAATAAAAACCCATTACAAACGAGGCATTTGTTGCATCCAGTGGGGACATAATTACTGATTATAATGACTTATACTGTCTTTTTTCACGTTGCGTTGCGTATCGCGCCGCGTAAACATAAAACTATTTGTCTGCATTTGTGATCGGAGAAATGACAAACAACAAGCGCTACTCTACACTGCTCAAAACTCACGTTTGAATTGTCAGTGGCAAATTCTTTAAATATGAAAACATACTTACAGGCTGTGAGTCAGAACAGATGGCATTGTAGGCTACTCTCCCAGGTTCAGGAAACAGTCCTCCGTAAATTGCATTGCACACATCTGAATATTTGGTTTGAACTGTTCTTGAACAGTGTTGTAAATACAACTTAATACAACACTGATTTCTAGTTGTGTCCTCTTTTGGAAGGCCAAACAAAGTAGTTTCGCTTTCACAACGAAGCACACAGCGTTTCCACGACATGGCGGCGTCGGCAACAATACTACAGCGAGAATCAAAGTTACACCTTCTTTCTTTGCGTAAACATTTGGGCGGTGTTATGCAAATCTTCCCACACAGTGACGTAGACATGTGGGGGCGTGTTTAAACGAGGCGTTTTAGGAGGGCGTGGACGAGTCTTAACTTTTATAAAGAATATCTCTTTGGGTTTGAGACTTTAGTCTTTGCAACTTTAGGGATCTTATCTATGCCCGAACAGCTTGTAACACTCCAAAGAGAAAGGAAAACTGGGAATTGCATCATATGACCCCTTTAATGCTTATTGGTCTACCTAATTGTTAGCTTAGTAACATGCTAACATCCATACAGAAAAAAATGCTTTCTTAGAAAAATGTAGCTGCCTTTGTAAGCAATGAGGCAGCTCACAGAGATAATAAGTGCACTTATAAGTGCAGTGTACAAAGCAGCCCACTATTTTGTCAAGTTTTCTAATGCATTGCTATGGAAATGCCCGTTTTAGAGCTTATATGCCAATTTTATTACAATGAATTATCTCATCCTTCCAGGTGTATATCCCATTTGCCAAAAAGATTCTTAGCTTTTGATGGCAAGTTACAGTATTTTCTTTTTGGCTTTGGATGAGGTTTACCTGTGTTTTTGCAGGGGCCCCTGATGTGTACCAGCCATGTGAGCCCAGCATGCAAGCCTGGAGTCCTGAAGTTAACCTGTATGAGCCCAACATGACTACGCCATGCCCCCAGATCGAGGGCTGTGTGTTGGAATTGCACTTCCTTCACCCAGTTGTCCCTGACAGTTTGACCGTATGGATCACTTACACCTCAGCCAGTGAGTATACTGTCTATCAGTAGGTGTATATCAAACACCTGTCATTATGGGAATATACACTATACTGTTCAGAAGTGTGGGATCAGTAAGATTTTTCTTTTTTTAGTTTTGTAAAGCAAGGGCACATTAAATTGATCAAAAGTAAGAAAGACTTTTACATTGTTATTAATGTTTCCGGTAAATGCTGTTCTTTTGCAATTTCTAATCACAGTTTCTACAAAAATATCAAGCACCACAACTGTTTTCATCATTTATTATAGTAATGAATGTTTCTTGAGCACCATATAAGCATATTAATATGATTTCTGAAGGATCATGTGACACTGAAGACTGGAGTAATGCTTCTGACAATTCAGCTTGGCCATGACAGGAATAAATAGGATTTTAAAATATATTTAAAATAATTTAATTGTGATAATAGTTCACAACATTACCATTTTTTTTCTGTATTTTTGATCAAATAAACGCAGCCTTAGTGAACATAACAGACTTCAAACACATTAAAAAATCTTACCAACCCCAAACTTATGAACAATAGTGTATGAATGTTTTATATGAATTAATTCTTCTGTTTTTTTTTCCACAGATCAAAAGGCAATTGCTAATATAGTGCTCATAACTGAGAATGGCGAGATGCTCCACACAGGTCCTCAGCATGCTTTCTGTGACATTCCTTTGACCCTCCATTTACATACTAGTAAGAAGGTCAAGGCCGTTAAAATCTCCACCTTTGATAAGAAGCTGGAGATCGATGCTGTTTTGCTGACCTCGCGGCCCCAAAATCCTCTCTGCTCTGGCTGCCACCCCCTTCTCTACAGAGTGCTTAGAGAACCACCAATCAGAGAGGACCAGAGTCCCATCATCGTCAAACAGCCCACATACACTGACAGGTAAGAATATGCGCCTTTGTAAGATTAACAATAGCACTTTGTTTTGTACGCAGACACTTTGAAAGACTATATTTTTAAATATTTATTTGAAATTGGCGAGTCATTAGTAATACTGTCAAGCGTTTTCAAATAATAATGTCTCTGTCATCTTTTTATTGTGTTTCTAATTGATTTACAGCATTTCTGGGAGTATTATTTTAAGTGTGGCTTTAGTATAAATGCTGAACATGTTGTCTTTCTAAAACTGTCATCGAATTGTATCTTCGGCGTATCACTATTTAAGTATTGTGCAATGGTTTTCGCTTGAAAAAATCGTTTCCACAGCCAACACAATAAGAAGAATAACAATATCATGGATTTGACATTGTCATTTCATTAGCCATTAATTTTACAAGCATCAACGCATAGCCAATTTTTGTTCAGTTCCTGTCACATTTTATTCTGCTTGTTCCAGTACAAATTCATCAACGGGCACTGGGTTGTTGTTCAAGTACTTGCAATAGGTCAAAATGTCCAGAGATTAATAGTGTGGATCAGAGAATGTAACATATCCAAAAAAGTTCCTTCCACAAGTCCTGTAAGCTCAGAAAGATGGAAACTCTACTGGGAATAGAGCTATGTGGATAGGGAAAGGAAAGAAAGACAGATTGGATCTGCGAGAGAGGTAGAGAGAGAGAGAGAGAGACCGCGCGAGAGAGAGTGGTACAATGAAACCCTGGAATATAAACCAAATGTGACCGCTTTACCCGTAGAAATGTCTCGGTTATTTGTGTAACCCTCGTTCCCTGAAGGAGGGAACGGAGACGTTATGTCAGTCATGACTGACGAATTGGGATCTCGCCCGAGAGCCCAATCACCTTCGATTGTTAACTAAACAAGCCAATGACAGTTGGCGTGCGTGTTTCGCCACGCGCACCCCGCCCCGCAGCGCGGGTATAAAAGGAGAGCGCGTGCAAACGCACATCAGTTTTTCGCTGAGG
>NW_015549594.1:477202-513975 GCF_001515605.1 Sinocyclocheilus anshuiensis | reverse complement strand
ACCGAATAGGCCGGCCTGGGAGATCGGGGAGTCCAGGAAGCGATGCTTGTCGGCCTCCCTCATATCCGCCAAGGTTAGCCATAGGTGGCGCTCCTGGACCACCAATGTGGACATCGTCTGACCCAGGGCCCGCGCCGTGACTTTCGTCGCCCTAAGTGCGAGGTCCGTTGCTGTGCGCAGTTCCTGCAGCACACCTGGTTCAGCACCACCCTCGTGCAACTGCTTCAACGCCTTGGCCTGGTGGACTTGCAGGAGGGCCATGGCGTGCAGGGCGGAAGCGGCCTGTCCAGCAGCACTGTAAGCCTTAGCCGTCAGAGCAGATGAGAACTTACAGGCCCTGGACGGAAGGCGTGGACTACCCCTCTAGTGTATAAACTTAACATATTTTTCTTAAATATATACATGCATGTGTTTGTATTTATATATACATAATAATATACACAGTGCACACTCATATACTCAATACATATTATATGAGTTGTTTTATTTTCTTTGCATTTCATATGAGGTTTGCAGATTTTGCCAACATTTAGGGGGCAGTAATATTAAATCCATATTATTACTTTTGTACTTTTGTTAATGTTACTTTTTGGATGGTTTTTCATTGAATGCTTTAAATAGTTGGACACAGTTAAGAAGGTCAAAACCTCTGATGTTACACAAGCCCAAATGTGTACAGACATTGATGCGTTTAAGCTCAAGTGTGTTATGTTCTCCTTAGTCACCTAGATGAAGGTTTCATGGGTCTAATGGCTATTCTAATGTACAGTTGCCAAATAAAATATGTTATACCTCACCAGAGGAGGTCTTGTGCTGTAGGTCACTGCCTTTCTCTATAACTGGCTGTGCTACGAAGAAAGAAATATGACTTTATCTTATCACTTGCTCAGAATCCTTCATTGGATCTCCCTTTGTGACCTCAGAACAATAGCTTTAAGTAGTCTCTCTCCCCTTCCCTGTCCCTGGAAGTAATCCATAATTAATAAGGGCAATTTGTTGAGTAATAAGACCTGCTGGAGAAAGTATATGATGCTCAGTTAGCTAGGCATCCTCTTACCCCGGCCGGAAAACGACTGAAATCAAACAAGCCTTGGCAATCATGGCTAGACTCTTTTTATAGGGTCATTCAATCAGATCAGATCGATACCCCCGAGGTACATCACAGCGCGACATGCAGTGATACCCTCAACATTAAAAGGTCATTTCCATTTTTAACAAGGTTAGATTTGAGAACACCCTGAGAATAGATATAGCTTAGATCAAGTATTTCTGCAGCATATTTCAGGTTCATATTGTGCATTTGAGCTGTTGTGCTGAATATCAGCACGTCTGTGATTCTTCAATATGGTTTATGATCACTTTTAAAGGAATAGTTCACCCCAAAATTAAAACTTGCTGAAAATGTACTCATCCTCAGACCATCCAGATAGATACCAAGATGTAGTTGAGTTTGTTTCTTCATCGGAACAGATTTGGAGAAATTTAGCATTACATCACTCGCTCACCAATGGATGCATTGCAGTGAATGGGTGCCGTCAGAATGAGAGTCCAAACAGCTGATAAAAATGTCACAATAATCTATAAATAACCCACTCTAATCTAGTCCTGTGAAGTGAAAAACTGCATGTTTGTAAAATCCATCAAGACATTTTTAACTTCAAACTGTTGTTTCCTCTATCCGAAAAATTGTTTTCTCAACTACAGTAGTCAACATTTGAAGTGGATCAAAAAAGTTAATCAAAGTTGTCCTAAGACAGAACACATTTTGGTTTTAGGTTTTAGGACAACTTTCATGAAAGGTTTTGATCCACTTCAAATGTTGACTGGTTTACAGTTACAGACTATTGACAGTCAATATAATCATATGTAGTATGCATGATTACAGTTGGAAAAATTTAACTTTATTACTAAATATAGTATAAATTTATTACACTTTGTTTGATTGTTCATTTATGCATTTATTTATATTGTATGAAATTGTTTTTAAGATTTCAATAAACATGAAGTTTATATTGAGTAACTTTAAATATTACAAATATTTTAGATGCAATATTTCAAGTTACTTGGTTTTTAGTGCTTCAACAAAGATAGTTTCAAACAAAGCCACAGTAGAACCGGTGCAACACAGAGCCACACACAGTAGTGGTGTTTTGTTGCTGAATGATTCAGTGTTTTTGAACAGTGTTTTAACAAATTGTTTAAGGAATAATCCAGTAACTCACCCATAAAGACGGTCACATTTCACTCCTGGATGAATCATTGTTTTTAAACAAAATGGTTGAATGAATGATTCGATTACTAACCTGCAGAAAGAGTCTCCAAAAAAATCCCCACCACTAATCAATCATTCATTCATTCGTTCGTTCGTTCGTTCGTTCGTTCGTTCGTTCATTCATTCATTCATTCATTCATTTTAAATTCTTAATGCTCTCACTGCTTGCTTTTTGCTTAACTATGTAGATTTTGTTCTGAATGTGTTTGTGTGCTTAGTGATGTGCAGAGAGACGTTCAGTACCTGTACAGGATCCAGGTGGAATCAGACGGTTTGTTCAGTGAACTTTCCCCAGGCCTGGTTTACACTCATGGAGAACATTTCTGTGGTGATGGCACACTACAGGGGTCAGTATAAACTTATAGGGTCCATCAGAGGCTTTGCATGTTACGTGCTTTAGTCATTTTTAAAGAATGTTTCATATTTTTGAGTATTTGTTTGAGTCTTTTGTGTTTTGAAGCATAGCCAAAGACCTTCCACATATTTCATAACTGTAACCCTTGGCATCGCTCTCTCTCCCCCACAGGACTGAGGATTGTGATGACGGGAATCTCTTAGATGGAGACGGCTGCTCAAAAAAATGCCAAGTTGAACCAGGTTTCAAGTGTCATGGTGAGTCACACTCAAAAAAACAAATACTGTCCACTGAGAACTCTGGCCCTCAGACTGTAAACACCACAACAGAAAACTTACACAAAGGACAATAAACCCGGGTAATAATCATAACTAGCTCTCAAAACAAAACAAAGCAAACCAAAACAAAACAATATAATATTGCTATGTCCCCTGTAGATTCGGATTCCTCTGCTACTGTTTTTCTCTCATAGTGATATTGAAGGAAATGTGAAGGTCGTCATATTCAAAAATTCAAAAATTATTAAATTATTAATAATTATTATGCCCGAAGTATTCCTTCTAAAACATAGCATTATGAATAAAATGCAACTGAAAGTGACAATTTCCTCAATCCATTCTCATAACACTAGACGATACAGACAATCATTACTCTGGAGTTAAAATTTAACATTGTTTAAATTATCCTCTGTAATCTGCAGATGGGAAAATGTACAAATAAAGAAAGGTCGCATGAAAAAATAAAATTGTTGCATGTTAGGTAGCAAAATATATACATAAATTTAAACATTACTTTTGTTGTTGTTGTTAGGGGGCGTCATATAATAATCATTGTATTGTGTATATATGTATAAGAAAATGTCTATTTTCATTATTTTGCAAAATATTGTTCATTGCTGTCATTAGTCATGTTTTTACATTATTGTGTCTTTTACACTAAATACTGTTTTACATTTAAATGCAGTTCTTTTTATATTTCCATTCATCAAAGAATTCTATTTTTTTAAAATTAGTTTCCACAAAAACTATTAAACAGCACAACTGTTTTCAACATAGATAATAAGAAGAAATGTTTACTGAGCAGCAAATCAGCATATTAGAATGATTTCAGAAGGATCAGGTGACACTGAAGAATGGAGTAATGGCTGCTGAAAATTCAGCTTTGCCTTCACAGGAATAAATTATTACATTTTAATATTTGTTAGGAAATCATTTGTAGGTACGTGGGATGAAACTACAATATAAACTAGAAAAAGTATATATAAGGTCTGAGGAAGGTCGATTGACTGAAACTTTGCTAATAAAAATATTTTTGTGATGATGCAGTTTTAAATATTATGCAGGATTTGTATAGTTTTTTTTTCTATTTAAAAATATATTAAAATAGAAAACAGTTTCTATTAAATGAATGTTATTGAATTATTATGTATTACTACATTCTATTACATTAATATATAATTACAGATATTATTAAATTATAATAATATTTCACAGTATTACTGTTTTTACTGTATTTTTGTAAATACATCCTTGGTGAGCATGAGAGACCCCTTTCAAATACATTACAATCTTACAGACCCCAATCTTTTGATCTCAGTGTGTAAATAATTATTTTCTGGAGTAACTTACACATTGTTATTTTTTAGTCCTAATTCTGCTAGAATGCAATATATATAATGTAGTAAAAAACAATTCTACTTGCTCTAAAAGTCCAGTATACTGACAGTTAAAATAATTGTTCTCTTGTGTTGCTGAGTTGTGGATCACCATATCTTACTGTTGTTTTTATTTCTAGGCTGACCAGAAAAAAAAAAAATCCTCATTATGAATTATGAGTAATTTCCTTGACAGCAAAGTCTGTGATATCTGACAATTCGGTCTGAATATTTGTGCAATACATATGCATTCAAAGATTCAATCCAGATTGCAAAGTATCCAGTCCAAACTGTGGATTTTAGGTCATTTACTGTAACATATAATTATATAATCAACATCATCTTATTCAATAGTGTCAAAGGTTTATGTCATCACACTATTGGAAATGGTCCAAACTGTTGCACATATAGTATTTCGTAAGCTGCAATGGATCTAACTGTACACCATTGTTACATAATGCACCTGAGTGAGAGTAAATGCAGTACAGGAAGACTCACAGGAAATGTTAGGAGAAAAAAAGGCAAATTTAGTCAAAGTTGTTTTCGTGACTGAAAGTGCTACATTTTCTTTGAGCGTGAAGCATGAGAAGCCTCTAATTCAAACATAACCATAGACGAAGCAGCGACTGACTCACATGCCTCAAACTTCCCAATGTTTTCATAGTAGCTTGTAACCGCATTTTTGTGGATTCAGGGCATTCGGGAATGGCTTTTTTGCGATATTTACTCTAATGCCACATTAGGAGCTCTCATATATTATCTCCACGAGCGTATTTGGGGAGCACAGATCAACAAAGCTTAGGAGTAAAGCCCTTGGCATTGGCATGTGGGTTAGGTCAGCTGTTCTGCAGCAGAGACGGCCAATCAAATGCTTGTGTTTTTCATTTGTTGTTAGAACCCTTTTGAGCCCCTCGCCTTTGATAAGCTGTTCCCGCCGATGAGTCAACTTCCTCTTACCTTTCAGCATTCTCAGACAAGAGCTCATGCAAGACTCTGATGTCATTCACACGTGTCACTCTCTAACGAATTCGCTTTAACGGCATGCTAATTCCCCTTTTAGCCCCACGTGCACTTCTGTCATAACTCATTCATACGCCATGACATCATCCACATATTTGTATGATCGTTTATTTAATCGTCCCGGTGGAATCACGTTCCTTTTTATTTTCAATTCACACATAAGTGAAGCCGAGTCTCACTGACTTGCTATGAAAACACAATTAGATCTTGGCAGTGAAGTCATTATTTGTTACTTATGATGAGTTTGTGCTCACTCTCTCTTGCTTTTTCCGTCTCTCTCAGGTCGGCCGAGCCTGTGCTATGTTTTTGAAGGGGACGGAGTGTGTGAGGAGTTCGAAAGACGTTCCAGCATCCAGGACTGTGGCTTTTTCACTCCCCAGGGGTTCACTGATCAGTGGGCGTCCACCGCCTCGGGCTCGCATCAGGACGAGAGCTGCCCTGCCTCAAAGGTCAACGGGGAGCCTGTGCTCACTCAGGTACACAAACTGTTTAGAAATCATTAGCCATTATGAACCGTTTATCTGCCTCACTAATGAACATCGTCTTAAATGAACCACTCAAATGATCAAAAAAATCTGTTATGCTTTGAACTAAATTTTACAGTTTAGATATCCTTTTTCTTTTTATATCCTCATCAGATGTGCAAGTCGCAGTATTTTGACATTAATGAAGTAGTGGCTCATGACGCCTGGAGCCCCTGTACTGCCCATTTGAATGGTTACTATACTCAGGATCAGCCTGTCTGGCTAAAGGTACACACACACTTGCTCAGTGAACAAACATTGAGCGTAAAGACTTTGAATTTGACAGATTATTCAATCTATATTGGGCTATTTGATGTAAGTATTAGCTTCACCCTCTGCTGACAGCCTTGTCAATAATTAATGCACATTTTGTGTTTTTTTCAAATATGCTTGAGTAAATTTAAAATGTTTTGTAAAATACGGGAAAATTTTTAAGCAGTTTTATGTACACTACTGTTTAAACTTGGGGTCAGTAGAAGTTTATTTATTTATGAAATTAATACTTGTATTAAGCAAGGATGCATTAAATGAATGAAAAGTGGCAGTAAAGGTTTTTTATAATATTACTAAAGATTTCTATATCAAATAATGCTGTTCTTTTGAACTTTCTATTCATCAAGGAATCCACAGAAAGGGTTTCCACTTAAATATTAAGCAGCACCACTGTTTTCAACATTGCTAATAAAAAGAACTGTTTATTGAGCACCAAATCAGCATATTAGTATGATTTCTGAAGGATAATGAAAATGACATTTTAAATTGTAATATTTCACAAGTACTTTTAATCAGTGAGCATAAGAGACTTCTTTCAAAAACATAAAAAAAAAATCTAATCTGGTCCCACTTTATTTAAGGGCCAATTCTCGCTATTAACAAACTATTAACTACAACGTTTGCCTTAATAAACTCCTAATTTGCTGCTTATTAATAGTTAGTAAGGTAGTTGTTGAGTTTAGGTATTGGGTAGGATTAGGCATATAGAATATGTTCATGCAGAATATGAGCTTTATCAGTACTAATAAACAGCCAAAATGTTAATGCTAATAAGCAACTAGTAATAGTGAGAATTGCTCCCTATACCTATAAAGTGTTACCAAAAATCTTACCATTCCCACATTTTTAAACAATATATATGTATGCATGTACAGTATATTCAGATTTTTTCCCCCGTATTTATGGCACTTATATTTCTATATGCCATCTATGGCCATTCAGAGAGGTCATAAATTATGTGAGCTAAGGAGCCATATATTAATTACTAATAATACTGATACTTTGTTTTTGCAGGTAGGATTTGAGCGACCGGGTGTAGCAGCCTCTGTTATTATCTACCTTGCCTATGATGGTAGTTGGCATGGCGAAAATTGCAGGAAAACAGTGACCATTGAACTGTGTGACACCACCGGCAAAAAACACAATCTTGGTAACACATAATATCTTTAATTTGATTGTGAAAGATTGTAAATTTTGTATTTTTATGTGACTTCGTTGTGTGTGCCTGTCCACAGGTTCGTACGAGCTGTCATGTCAGTATAACCCCCTAGTGGTGAATGTGACTCATAACCTGAGTGTGCCCTTCTACCAGACTTCAGCAGTGCAGCTCAACTTCTCCTCCTCTCAAGTGGCGGTGTTGGCGGTTGCATTGCGTACATCTTGTCACTTCAGCGCCTTTGCCCTGACCGGGTGCGCTGAGGGTGGGGTCTCCCACGACTTACAAGCACACACACACACACACACACACACACACACACACACACACACATACAGTAGTCAACATTTGAAGTGGATCAAAAAAGTTTATCAAAGTTGTCCTAAGACAAGAACACATTTTGGTTGTAGGTTTTAGGACAACTTTGATGAAAGTTTTTCGATCCACTTCAAATGTTGACTAGTGTATATATAAACACTACAAGTTAGGGATCTGTACAATTTTTTTACGTTTTTGAAAGGAGTCTCTTATGCTCATCAAAGCTGCATGTATTTGATCAAATATACAGTAAAACACTACTATTTTAAATATTATCACAATTTTTTTATGTAATTTATTCCTGTGATGGTGAATTTTCAGCAGCCATTACTCCAGTCTTCAGTGTCATATGATTCTTGAGAAATCACCCTACTATTCTGATTTTGTGCTCAAGAAACTTCGCTGATTATTATAAGTGTTGAAAACATTTGTGCTGCTTAATATTTTTGTGTAAACCATTAGTTTTTTTCTCCCCAAGATTCTTTTATGAATAGAAAGTTCAAAAGAACAGCAATTACTTGAAAAATAAATATTTTGAATGTCTTTACTCTCACTTTTAATCAACTTTATGTGTTCTAGCTGAATAAAAATATTATTTCTTTCAAAAAAAACAAAAAACAAAATGACATATCCCAAACTTTTGAATGGTAGTATATAAAAGACAAATACATCATACACTTACACAGAGACACAGATAGAAAAGCAAATAATTCCATCGTGTTTGATGGTGGATATGATGTCTGTCAATGTCTACAAATAATAATTAAATTAATATGTGTTTTTCTCACTCAGATGTGTGCGTAGGCTGTGCAGTACTGAGTCATGCAGTCCTCTAAACGTCGAACATGCTTCAGTCCGCTGTACTCCAGTCATAGACTCCAAACACTGCTCTGTTTCTTGTCATCGTGGCTATACGCTCACCGTTCTCCATGGCCAGGGCCTTCCTTCTCATCAAGTGCATACAATATTGTTAACATCCTGTTTCTTTCTCTCTGCAATAACCCCTTTAAGAAAGAAAAATCACATCTCCTTGATATCTAGTTTCTGCTAAGCAGCAGTGAGATTAAATGAGAACATATTGCTTTTTCGGAAGATTTTTTTTTCCTGAGAAGAGATCTTAACAATGACTGTGTTCATATTCTGCTAATAATTGAATTAGTCATTTTCCAGTTAGTGCTTCAGGTAAACATGTTTACATGATCCAAAATTTTGATTAATACAGCCATAAGCAAGCCATCTTATTCATATTTCTAGGAATATTGGCTTAATCGGGTCATGTAAACACCTTATTCTTAACTGGAGGCCCATTTATACAGTATGTGCGCATGTCCAAACAAAGATAATTTAGGGTGATATTAGATATACACAGTGTTTATTCAGTAGTTTGACTTTTTTGCAACTGTTTTGGAGCAAGAAGCATTTTGTAAACATAAAAAGAAAGGTCTACTTTTGTAAGTCTTGTGACGTACATTTTCCAAATCATCACATTCCTGTTTGTTATTGTGAAAGAGTTGATTAAATTATTGTGGAGAATTACTAAAATGCAGTGTAAGGGCAAGAGCATCTACAGTAATTCTAGAAGACAAGAGCAGGAACCCACATGTCTTAGTTTATTCAGATTTTGCAAAATACCAGAATATTCCAATAACTGTAGAGAACATAAACGCTTAAAATCATGTTCACATGTTCGATGTCTCAAATTGTGTTCACATTTACCAAAATACAAAAGTCTGTGAATTCAAACATTTCTCATCAAGTTATCTAAGAAAAGATATTCACACTGATTTTATAACTCAATGAAACAACGTCTTATTTGTGTCAAGTGAAATAATTGTCATGTTGTCTAATGAGCCTAATGAAACTATGACATTATAAGAGGCAGTCTTTCTGTTTGTTTTGTCCTCTCCTCTCCTCAGACGGAAGCAGAGCTGATTTGTGTGCATGGAGTGTGGGACCGTGTAGTGAGCTGTCAGCCAGTGGACTGCGGCCCACCTCCTCAGTCTCACGTCTACTTTGCCTCCTTCTCGTGTCCCTGGGGCACCACATTCGGCAAGCAGTGCACCTTTTCCTGTAACGCCCCGGCGATCCTGCAAGGTGAGGATGGGAACTGGGCTACAGTGTGAGACCTGAGGGTTTTTGGATTCCTTACATTCAGTGCATGTGTCTGTTTCTGTTAGACTTTGGGCTTCCTTTCTAAAATAATAAGACTTTAAGTCAATAACTGTATATTTGTGGGTGATATGAACCCTTCTTGTGTGTTTGCCCATGTAAACTGGAAAAAATCCAACAAATAATTGTGCTTTTTGGCATTCCTGAGGTCATTTGACTCAGAACTGCTAGTTGTGCCAGCACTAGTAAACATATAAATATTACTGCAAACAAATAATATGTATTATCATAAAATAATTGAATAATTGTAGTGTAATTTTATTTAATGATAGTCTAAAACCATAAAAACGATTTTGTTACTTGAAACAAAATACAATTTAATAATATATTATATTATATTATATTGTTATATTATATTATATTATATTATATTATTATATTCTAAAAAATAAAATACTTTATTGATTTGTTTGCTGTCACCGCTGTTATGGTTTGTGGAGAGGGTTTTCTGCTTTTTGAGTCAAATAGTGATTTAAAGCTGGACATGACACAGATAATGAGAAACCACAATGATAGTCAAAGTGCAGTGGTTTAGAGAACTCCAATCAATCATGTAGTTTTTTTTTTTTTACAGTGCTAAGCTAAATATTTGGATTTTTGTATGTATGTGTGCTTACATACAGTATATAGTCATTTGTGTGTCAGTGTTGTTCTTGCTCTCATTCAGGAACTGTGTGTCGGTCTGGCTGTGGTCCCAGCCCTCTTTCCTGGCTGTGTAAATAGAAAAGTAGACCCTAGCTGCAGGAGAACAGCACACAGGTGGAGATAGGAAACAAGCAAATAGGCAAGTAGCCCCCAGAGAGCCCCTCATTTAGGACAGCATAGAGCAGGCTGGCACTTGGCTCTCTTGCCTCTGGATAACTATGGCAAGGTGGCTCAGGGGTCGAGGGACCACTCCTCACACTCTCACTAGTTGTTTTAAATGCAGGCTTTTGATGGATCGGTCTAAATTTTTTTCTTTTGGCAGGGAGCGGTGCAGTCTGTGGTCAGTGCACTGGAAGGTCCAGGACATTGCATCACTGAGTAGCTATGCTTATTGGTCTTGATGGCAAGGTTCTTGTACTGTAGTGCTTTAAAGTGATGGGCTGTAGTGCTCCTTAGGGAGTTTTTAAAATCTATTCATGACTTGACATTAATTGGAACACACAAAAATAATACCGTGATTTATGTACTTAGTGAGAGACTTTTTTTTTTTTTTGAAGTGGCGAAAGCTGGAACTTTTCATGGATGTTGGAAAAATGCAGTTTGCAGCCATTTTTGGTATAGCTAAATTTAAGCACAGCTACAAAGTAGGCAGACACCTTAAAGCTTAAAGGAATCATTATATTTTATTGACCAATAAAACTGCTTTAGAACTTGAACAAAATCTAATTAGATATGTTACTATAATAGTACAATGAGAGAGTCCTATATCACATGGCACCACTGCACCATGTGCTTTATTTTATAAAGCGAGATTTTATGAAAACCACTGTAATACTTCTCTTATTAGTTAATAGAAACAGAAAACAAATATGACCTTTAAAACATATTATATTACCGTAATTAATGTTTTACATATTACTGTAAAACATTTATGCCTGTGCAAAGGTATTATTTCCAAACTTAATGGAAGTATATATTGTGACACTCATTTTTTGTAATATTTATTAATTTATTATAAATTATGATGCTTTTCATTCACAAAATTACTTGAATACAGCTCTTCTTCTTTGAACATGTTTTTAACCTCTGTATTAAAATTAATTTGTAATTAATATTAAAAATGAAATTTAATGTAATTAATTTAATATTGTAATGTAATTAATTTAATATAAAAAATATCAGGGTAAAACAACCATCCTTATTGATAATAAAGAATGAATGAATGAATGAATATATAAATAAATAAAAACTTTAATAAAAGAATGATTGAAAATATTTTTTTCTTTTTTATGTCTTGAGGTCATTTGACTCAGAACTGCTAGTTGTGCCAGCACTAGTAAACATATAAATATTACTGCAAACAAATAATATGTATTATCATAAAATAATTGAATAATTGTAGTGTAATTTTATTTAATGATAGTCTAAAACCATAAAAACGATTTTGTTACTTGAAACAAAATACAATTTAATAATATATTATATTATATTATATTGTTATATTATATTATATTATATTATATTATTATATTCTAAAAAATAAAATACTTTATTGATTTGTTTGCTGTCACCGCTGTTATGGTTTGTGGAGAGGGTTTTCTGCTTTTTGAGTCAAATAGTGATTTAAAGCTGGACATGACACAGATAATGAGAAACCACAATGATAGTCAAAGTGCAGTGGTTTAGAGAACTCCAATCAATCATGTAGTTTTTTTTTTTTTACAGTGCTAAGCTAAATATTTGGATTTTTGTATGTATGTGTGCTTACATACAGTATATAGTCATTTGTGTGTCAGTGTTGTTCTTGCTCTCATTCAGGAACTGTGTGTCGGTCTGGCTGTGGTCCCAGCCCTCTTTCCTGGCTGTGTAAATAGAAAAGTAGACCCTAGCTGCAGGAGAACAGCACACAGGTGGAGATAGGAAACAAGCAAATAGGCAAGTAGCCCCCAGAGAGCCCCTCATTTAGGACAGCATAGAGCAGGCTGGCACTTGGCTCTCTTGCCTCTGGATAACTATGGCAAGGTGGCTCAGGGGTCGAGGGACCACTCCTCACACTCTCACTAGTTGTTTTAAATGCAGGCTTTTGATGGATCGGTCTAAATTTTTTTCTTTTGGCAGGGAGCGGTGCAGTCTGTGGTCAGTGCACTGGAAGGTCCAGGACATTGCATCACTGAGTAGCTATGCTTATTGGTCTTGATGGCAAGGTTCTTGTACTGTAGTGCTTTAAAGTGATGGGCTGTAGTGCTCCTTAGGGAGTTTTTAAAATCTATTCATGACTTGACATTAATTGGAACACACAAAAATAATACCGTGATTTATGTACTTAGTGAGAGACTTTTTTTTTTTTTTGAAGTGGCGAAAGCTGGAACTTTTCATGGATGTTGGAAAAATGCAGTTTGCAGCCATTTTTGGTATAGCTAAATTTAAGCACAGCTACAAAGTAGGCAGACACCTTAAAGCTTAAAGGAATCATTATATTTTATTGACCAATAAAACTGCTTTAGAACTTGAACAAAATCTAATTAGATATGTTACTATAATAGTACAATGAGAGAGTCCTATATCACATGGCACCACTGCACCATGTGCTTTATTTTATAAAGCGAGATTTTATGAAAACCACTGTAATACTTCTCTTATTAGTTAATAGAAACAGAAAACAAATATGACCTTTAAAACATATTATATTACCGTAATTAATGTTTTACATATTACTGTAAAACATTTATGCCTGTGCAAAGGTATTATTTCCAAACTTAATGGAAGTATATATTGTGACACTCATTTTTTGTAATATTTATTAATTTATTATAAATTATGATGCTTTTCATTCACAAAATTACTTGAATACAGCTCTTCTTCTTTGAACATGTTTTTAACCTCTGTATTAAAATTAATTTGTAATTAATATTAAAAATGAAATTTAATGTAATTAATTTAATATTGTAATGTAATTAATTTAATATAAAAAATATCAGGGTAAAACAACCATCCTTATTGATAATAAAGAATGAATGAATGAATGAATATATAAATAAATAAAAACTTTAATAAAAGAATGATTGAAAATATTTTTTTCTTTTTTATGTCTAAAAATATTTGAACAAAACTACTTTACTGCTTATTGTTTGAATTCATGCTAAAAGTAATAGGTGCGATCAACATGGTAGCTGGTAAAAAAAAAAAAAACTCACCTTGAAAAAATATATTTAAATACTTTTTTCCTGAAAATAATGATTAAGTACACTCAGAAATAGTAGAACTGACTGCCCTCTTGCCTTCTTATGAAAAGCCCTTAACTACTTATACTGACAGCATTTTTGTTCCATTTGGATGCAGGTTTCTTATCAGGATCTGTTTTTCAGGTGAAAGTGACACATTGGTTTGTCTTGAGGATGGACTATGGTCATATCCAGAGGCTTACTGCAAGATTGAGTGTTCGGATCCACCTTCTGTACCCAGTGCCACGCTGCTAGTTCCTCAGTGTCATGGAGGCGGGCATGACGTGGGCACTGTGTGCCGCTACAAATGCAACCCGGGATATTACGTCACTGGCACACTCAACAAAAAGCCAAAAAAGTGAGTTGCAGTCTGTATGGTTTGAACTGATTTCTAGGCATAGGTTACTCTGTTGACAAATTTTGAGGGTAAAATATATGTTTCCAGCATCTAGGTTGCTCACATGGTTCTAATAAGATCAAAATCTTACTCCATGTGTTTCCAAATATCTTTCAGCAATGGAGTCAACAGTGTACTTTGATGAATGGTTTGATGGCGTGTTGTTTTGGTGTTCAATCCAATCAAGCTATAGCATAATTTAGCACATCTGAGGGGACTAGCGTTTGCACCTGCCTCGTCTTTATGAGTTATTAAAATGGCTGGTAAAATACCTCAGTGTCTTTTAACTGCTTTTAATTGGGCATTAATACCAGAAGCGATAGCCAGCGTGTCTCATAAAGCCATTTAAATGATCCTGTTTATTAAGACCATTGGAATGTTTGTTCTAAAACGCATTTCATTATGAAGGTTCAGCAAATGGTTTATGACGGTTTAAAGAGAGGTGTTATGCTATTATCAAGGTAGTTTTAGCCTGTGCTTCCGTATGATCTTTCTCAATGAACACTACACCCCAATTTATTTCCTCAGGATTTATTGGCTATTTGGTCATACCAGATGGTTTGTCACATGGCTTAGATGTGAATAAATCCCCTGTGGCTGGAGGAGAATATCATTCAAGAAACATAGTAATTGCTGCATTCACGTTGTGCAAAAATTCAGACCAGAAGCAGATTGAGAACCTACAATTGCATTTCAGCATGTTTAATGTAACAATTCTATTAACTGTCTCAAAAATCTAGTGAACAACCTATTGATACAGCTTTTTTATGCATTTCTCTAATTGTAAACAACAAAAGTATGATACCTTCTAAGGCCATTATTGTTTAATTATGTTTTTATTACATCCTTCTAAGGCCATTGTTGTTTAATTATGTTTTTTATTCCATCCTTCTAAGGCCACTGTTGTTTAATTATGTTTTTTATTCCATAATTAAAAGCATTAAAATTACATAGTTCAATTTATTTAAAAAGGCATTGTTAGCTTAGCAACATGCTAGCATCACAAGTAGTTAGGATAGGATGCTCTTTATAGAGACGGACAGCCACACTGTACAAGTTACTAAGATTTTTTTTATTGATTGATTTTTGTATTAATATTTTAATTTAGCAAGGATGCAATAAGTACATCAAAAAAAGACAAAGACATTTTATGGAAGCTTAAAAGTTAATTGTGAGATTTTTTTTTCTCACAATTCTGACTTTTTCCTTAAAATTCTGAGGAAAGAAAGACAGAATTGTGAGATTCTTTTTTTCTCTCTCAATTCTGAGTTTACATATTGAAATTCTAAGTTTGCATTTTATGCTGAATTTGTTTTTTTTTTCCCACCACAGAATAAAAAACAAAAATGATAATTGTGAATATTTTGTCTCACATGGCTTAATTTTTTCTCGCAATTCTTAGTTTATATCTCGCAATTAATATTAATCGCAACTGTGAGGAAAAAAGTCAAATGGGAGATAAAAAGTTTCCATAGTTCTTTTGAACTTTCTATTTAAAGAATCATTGACTGATTTAAATGCTTTCTATATTTTTTCTTTCTGTCTGTCTGTCTGTCTATCTATCTATCTATCTATCTATCTATCTATCTATCTATCTATCTATATGTATTAGGTATTAGGGCTGCCCCCTAATAGTCGACTAATCGTTAGTCGACCAGAAGAGGCTTGGTCGACCAAAAGTTTATTAGTAGCTTAGTCGCAGAAAAAAAAAATCCACATTGGCGAAGTCACGCAGATCGTGACGGATAGATCGGTAACGGCTGGACCTATGTGGTGATACAGTATGGTGAAGTACATCGATCAGGACATCCAAACGCTCGACTATCATTCATCGACCTCAAATATGACTTATCATCTGAAATATGTTAGTAGCAGCAACTTTACATGGCTGCTCAATCTAATGTTAACCTAGAGAAATGTGCGCTATTGAAGTGTCTGTGCGGAGTGTGGAAGCTGAACAGTAGCGCGCTCACAAGACAGATGGAGGTGCCGGTGCGGTCAATTGCTCTTAAAATTCTCCTTCATTTTTGGTCATACAGATAAGAGTAATACATCTTTCGAATCTATAATGACTCTGCATTTATTTGTGTGCACACACAATAACAACAAAACATTGCACTTTTGAAAAATAATGAAAGCAAACAGGATGCGCTTTCTGCCATCTTGGTCTCTGTGAACTTGAGCGCGAAACTCCGTGTATACTTTCCTTACAGATATGAAAGCATATCTATAGAGAGTGAAATGTCTACTTTCAAATGAACCAATTCAAATGGAAAACAATATTCTCAGATTATGTAATCCATATGAAACATGCATAAAGGCACATCACTACTGCGGAGATTACGAGTCAGTGTCGCCGACTTCATCCCTTAAAACCGAAAACAAAGAAAGCACTAGTTTATCAATACATTATTAATGTTAATGCAGCCTCCTTACTGTTTTTCGCTGACACATACATAATCATACTTGCTGGTGTGCTGTAGCAAGCTTTATGCGCACTTGTGTGCTTATAAGGCTACGTAGGCAATTAAAGGCTCATATTTATGATTTAATGTCTTAAATGATTCCCTTTGAGCTAAATTGACCTGTTTCCCTTACAACAATAAGTAATGCACTTACTGCATAAGTAATATTTAGACAAGCCTGTAAAATACTGGGAGAATATAGTCTGGTCAGATGAGACCAAAATTAAACTCTTTGGATGCCATAATACACACCATTGTTTGGAGGTCAAATGGCACTGCACATCATCCCAAAAACATCATGGTGTGGCACTGGCAAAGTTCATATAATTGAAGGAAGGATGAATGGAAAAATATACCGAGACATCCGAGACAAATCTGCTGCCATCTACCAGGATGATGAAGATGACATGAGGGTTGACATTCCAGCGTGACAATGATCCCAAACACAGCCAAGGAAAGTCTCAATTGGTTTCAGAGAAAGAAAGTTGCAGCAGCAATATTTCTTACATGTTCACAGCAGCATGTTGTGGATATATTGGCAGTAGCAAGTCTCGGTAATTGCTCTGCCTCAGCAGCAGTAGCGTAGCAGATCTATTCCGCCAAGACCAAATACATTAACATTGTCATGTACATTACCATGCCAATCCCTCAGAGAGTTGTCATGACATAAATATATTTAAATTGCAGTAGTACTTAGGGATAGGTTAGAGTTAGTTTTTACTGTTTTGACAACATTAAGAAATCTAGTAGTGTAGGGCTTAGTGAGTCAGCTTACTAGATTTTGAAACGCAGCCAAAGCAATGACTTTGTACAGGTATTATACTGTAGGTATGTGCGTAAAACAGTTTTACCCTTTCTTCATGCTAATGACTTGTTTTTCTCAGGAAGTTTCTGAGGTTGGAGTGTTTGGAGGGTGGGATGTGGCAAGAGGGCAGCTGTTCACCTGTCACATGCCCTCCTCTCCTGCTGATGTTTGAGGGCATGTACACCTGCACCAACAATTTGGATTTCGATAGTATCTGCACCCTACAGTGTCCCGAACCAACAGAAAGGGTATTGTAGCACTTTGTAGGTCAACTCTATCTGTGTATTCCTAAACTCTGCAGTCATTAAACACTCATCTGCATTTGTCCCTGCAGTCAAGCATTCGATGCACCAAAGATGGCAAATGGACTGAGGACTTTACTATGTGTAAGAAGATAGAGGGACCGTGCCAGCCTCCTCTTGACCTTAACCTGGTGGAATACAGCTGTGAGGAGGGCTTTGACGTGGGTGAGGATTTAAACTGACAAGACAATTTACTGGTTATGAGATAAAAGTTGCCCATTTCAAATATGGAAATAACTAGACAGTCGATTTCTAACAAAGCAATGATTATTGTCTCAATCATTGTCTGAACATATATGCATCTTACTATTTTGTTTTATTTGGCTGTATATTTATGCCACTGCATTTATTCTTCCTAATAAGAGGTCTAGACATACTGTACTGTACCTGGGCCACGAGACCATAGTCAGTTGCATGCACTAGGATACTTTTGAGTGCCAACCTGCCAAGCTGTTTAACTATGGATGACTAGTCCGGAGCTTGGCTATTCATGTGCTCACATGAATAAATTCAACAGATGCAAATGATGGTTAAAGCAAAGCTTGCTTTGTGTCATGGCAGGTGCAGTCTGTTACCCAACATGCATTGTGGCCTTGAGTGACCCTGTGGTGTTAGCCAATGGCTCCAGTGCTGATACAGTAGAGCACTGGATGCTTCCCAGCAAGGTGCAGGTGAGGTGGTGGAGCCAGTTTGCCACAAATTGTTATTTGATATCATTGGCTGTTCTAGTGCTTTAACCAAACTTCAAGTTTGAGAATTTAGGCACTTTCCATTTTTTCAATATTTACTATTAAACTATTAGGAATGCATTGCATATCATTAACTAATAAACAACATTATTTTTACAGCATTTATTAATTAGAATGTATTCATTTACTTCATTTTCTGCTGAGGATCCACTGGTGAGCAAAGTGATGTAATGCTAAATTTGTTTCACCCTATGAAGAAAAAAAACTAATCTACGTCTTGGATGGCCTGAGGGAGAGTACATTTTTAGCTCATTTTAAATTTTGGGTGAAGTTGAACAATTCCGTTAATGTTAATTTGTACATACTAATAAATTTAAAAATCATTTTAAGTTGTATTCAATAGGAATGAACGTGAATTACCAACATGAGTATATTTATACATTCTAATTATGTATAAATATTATAAAATATAAATGCATTATAACAATAAAATAAATAAATCTAAATTATATAAAATAGTTATACATTTAACATTAACCTAGATAAATAAATGCTGTAAAAATGTTCCTTGATAGTTTATAATGCATTAAAATAATAATATGCATTATTATACAATATGGTAACACTTTAGTATAGGGAGCAATTCTCACTAATAACTATTTGCTTATTAGCATTAACATATTGGCTGTTTATTAGTACTTATAAAGCACATATTCTATACATCCCTAATCCTGCCCAATACCTACAGTACACTTAACAACGACCTTACTAACTATTAATAAGCAGCAAATTAGGAGTTTGAGGCTAAAGTCGTAGTTAATGGTTTGTTAATAGCGATAATTCGGCCTTAAAATAAAGTGTGACCACTAATATTATCGAATTGAACATTATAAATTGTTACTGTATTGTTCTTATATAAAGATCTTACTTAGTCTTTATTGTAATGATGTAAGAGCTGATATGGCAATAAAAGATAAATGTCTTTTTAAGGGACCAGGTTTTCCTTGTCCATTAATTCAGCCCGCACACAAAAGGTTTTTGCAAGTTGTCTTATAAATGTAGTCAAGACTGACCCTCAAAAATGCCCCCTGAAATGATTTTCTTAGACTGAAATTAAATGTCTTTTTTCCCTGTTCCACACATCATGACATGAGGTGTGTTTGACATCTGTCAAATGTAAAAGCGCTCACTTTTCTGATCTTTGTTTGTGGGGACCTTATTTGGCTTTAGGCAGAGGAGCTTCCAGACTGAATATTTTGGATGCAAAATTGGAATCGCATTATTGGCACATTAGAGTGATAAGTTGGATTGGGTTTCCTTGATTCTCGCTCCAAAACCAGGTTCAACTCACCTCTCTGCGAAAGTGTTGATTCTGTCTGTCACTGTCATATCAGCTCATGAGAGTAATGATTACAGTGTGATGTTTTTATAAGAGACGCTTAAAATGCCACACGTCAAGCATGACGCCTCTGAAGGTGTCGGACTCCCATTGTTTATAATGATACATCAGCACCCATAAGAACAGCCTGCTTTACAGGAATGTTGTCCAAAGTATTGCAGATTGGGTAAGAATGATGGAGGAAAGGTCACAGTAGGAGGGAGATGAATAAGAGATAAGCAAGTTTCTTTCCAGAAATTCTGCTTTAGAAACAGGTCAGCTTTCCAATTCTGAGAAAATGTCAAATCAGTGAAATATTTGTTCAATTTGAAAGGACAGGAGGCAAAGAGTAACCCTTATTATATGTCATAGTTATTGGATATTAATTTGCAGTATTATTTTTAGGCACCATGTCTCATTTTTGTCTTTTAAAATTAAGTTCGATATTATTCGATTTCTGAAAAAGTCTAAATAAAATAAGAATAAATAGAAACCCCATTTTCAGATTTCCTCTCAAGAAGATTTGTTACAAGAACTTAATCAATAGTAACAAGTCAGCTTTTTTGTTTAATGATGTCATCATTACAATGCAGTAATTGACTCTCTCCTTCCGCTTCCCTCTTGTGATCCTCTATTTCTCTTCCTTTGAAAGAGTATTGTCTGTACTGGCATGTTGAAGTGGCATCCGAATCCAGCACAGATCTACTGCATTCAGTCCTGTGAGGTGAGTGCTAATTATATGATGTGATTTCTTTCTGATTAGAAATAAAGTACATCATACAAGAGTCAAAAGAGTCCCTCACAGCTAATGTGATTTTATGCAAGATGGAAATGATTCTAGATTCTTTCTAAATTCTAGCTCATTCTGTCACCCTCATGTTGTTACAAAACCATATGCTTTTCTGATTTTCTGTATTTACTCTGTATCTTTCAGGTCATGCAGCTCTTTTCCCTAGCACAGCGGTTTATGTTGACCAAAAGCATCAAAAAAGATTAAAACAGACAAACAATACAAGCACCCTAAAAGTAGTCCAAAAGATTTGATCACTGTATTTCAAGGTTTCTGAAGTCACACGATAAACATTTGAAGCATAGAAGTGAAAATAGTGTTGAAATGAACAGTTGAGTGTTTATTGTATTTCTGTCTGGATTTTAGCTCCATCAGTGATGTCAGGAGATAGATATATCTTAAAAATGTGAAAGGGTGGAGAGGTGTTTAGTACAGTATGTCATTCAAATTAATGAAGTGTGAGACTTGGATAAATTAAAAAAAATAAATAAAAATATTTTATATATTATTGTTTTTCCTTATAAACACTACTTTTCAAAAGTTTGAGGTCAGTAATATATATATATATATATTTTAAAATAAATTAATACTTTTATTCAGAAAGGATGAATATATATATATATATATATATATATATATATATATATTAGGGCTGTCAGTCGATTAAAATTTTTAATATAATTAATTACATGTGTCGATTAATTTATCTAATTATTCGCAAACAACAGTGTGAAAAAAAATTGGCTGTGAAAATACCCCCTTAGATTATTTAAAGCTATTTTTGTGTTAAATGAGAAAGTATTAAGTAGACATTACAAATAGTAGCTTTAGAAAGAAATATTTCATTTGATTCAACATAAAACTTATTACACGTTTAGGCTACAACGGACTAACATAAACTATGGAACATAAAAGAAGATCATTTAAGAAACATCTCAGTTTTTTTCGTTCATGTAATGGAAGTCATTGGTAACCAAAACAGCTTTGTTACCAACAGTCTTCAAAATACCTTCTTTTATGTTCCACAAAAGAAAGTAAGTTATTCAAGTTCAAGTAAATTATGACATAATTTAATTGTTGGGGGGTGAACTGTCCCTTTAAAGCGTTTTATCCCCTTTTTTTAATGAAATAATACTCTAAATAAGAAACTAAAACTGCCAGCAGGTGGCGGTAAATTTCTTTATGAGTCATTCATTCATTCGATTCGTTCAAACTGCATTTTTAAGATGGAATTCAGTAAACGGTAAACTTTATGAATGGGCCTTTGAATCATTGGTTCACCTGATTCGTTCAAAATGCGGATTCATTCAGAAATACCGCTGTGTTGCTCGTAGACACACAACAGTTCTGCTGTGGCTTTATAGGTAATATTTTTGTTGGCAAAACTGAACAAAAACAGACAGTATTGTGTTTAAAATATAACACAAGTTTAACTTATTTACTGAACTGTTGTGTAAAATCACATTTGGGACAACAGTACTCGTGTGATTGCTCTCACTGCTCGTGTGATATCGTTTATCATATGATATAAATATGAGACAAAAACTCATACAGGAGCATTTTTTTTCCCCAATATCTTGAATTATAGGGCATAACTGCATTTATGGAGTTGTTGCCCTGCATCATATCAAAGTCCCTTTCCCCATTCAAGAATGTATTAAATTGATCAGTAAAAAAAAAAAGGAAAAAAAGTTGAGCATTTTAGTGAATAACAAGTTAGATTTTGTTCTACTCCCCATACAAAGCTATGCTACATCTTTTTAAAGAAAATAACTTTAGAGTGCCACTGATAAAAAAAACAAAAACAACAGCATATGGGTTTGGAAGAATATCAGGGTGCATAAAAGATGAAAGAATTGTATTTATAATACTGATAGGTACGCCAGCAGTATTTTAGAAGTAAAATCAACGGCAAGAGTTCACATCTGCCTCATGTCAGATCTCGAAGAGAAAAGAGCAGTTTGACAGATAACCACCAGCAGAGCATTGAGGTGGTCCAGGAGGATCAGGGAGCACCATAATCAGTGATAAATGATGACGGTGTTGATTTTTTAGTTTTACGTTCCAGTTATTGTGTCATGGAGCTTCATGCACAGATGGGGAAACCTGTTTTGCTCTTCACTATCTCTGTAGTCAGAACTTCATGTTCGTCTATTAACTGGGCCATTTGACCAAAATGGAACTCGCAAAACAAATCTGTGATCCATTGAAACATTTTTTAAAAGTATGTATAAATACATCATAATAGGTCGGGTTAGTAGCACATAATGTGTCTCAAGAGTGACTTTGAAGCTATTTGCGCCCACAGGAATTCAAATCTGGATGAACACAGTCCAAAGGGTCAAGAAATACAGTCCTTCAGTTTTCTGTTTTTATTTTGTCTGTATATGGTTTAGACATTCCCAAGTTTACATTTACGTCAGTAATGAGGCATTTTGTTGTCAGGGATTTCCGACACCATCCGCTCTCATATGGAGACATCTTTAACATCTCCCGTGGCCAAGAGAAACATTTAGCGCGATGGTTGATGGACTGCGTGCCACATCTTCCCACAGCATGCTGACAGATTGATTCTCACCGGTTCTCCTTTTATCGCAAAAATAAAACCGAATGAAAATATCATTGCCACTGTAAAATGTGGTATATACATAATCATAAAACATATTATTCCGGTTTCTGTTCCTTTAGAGTCCTTCCCGCAATTCACAGAATCCTATTTAAATTCACCCTGAGCACTAACTCATCAGACTTTGTCGACAATTGTAGTTCTGAGGTGCCAAAGCAAATTAATGATCTTATCGGTGTGTGCGCAGGTCAGCTAGACAGAGAGAATTTAAAGGATGTTATGTAACTGATGGATGCGTTAAACCAGTTGTAAAATAATCACAAATTATATGTGACGAAAGTAACATACCAGGCTTCCCTAAAAGTCAACAGAAGTAACGCGGCAGAGTCGTGTGAAGTCTGGAATCGAAAAGAGTGTTGAAATGAACAGTCGAGTGTTTTTGGAAAATAATGGATGACTGTTTATTGTAATTCTCTCTGGATTTTAGCTCTGCCAGTGATGTCAAGGGACGTATCTTGAAGACGAAAGGGTGGAACGGCGTTTAGTATGGTGTGCCGGTCAAATGTGTGAGACTTGAATAAATTGTTTAAGATTTATTTTAAAAAAATCAACAAAAAATGTTCTCATATAAAAGGTAAAAAAATATTGATATAATATATTCTAATCTTGTATATGTTCTGATACATTTTTTTGTACAAAAATACATTTTATTTAGTGCTGTCAAACGATTAATTGTGATAAATCGCATCCAGAATATAAGTTTTTGTTTACATAATATGTGTGTACTGTGTTTATTTATTATGTATATATAAATACACACATATACAGTATATATTTCAAAAATATTTACATGTATTCACATGTATATATTTATATTCATATAATTTATATTATATATAAATATATTTAAAATATAAACATAACATATTTTCCTTAAATATATACGTGCATGTGTGTGTATTTATATATACATAATAAATATACACGGTACACATACATATATTATGTAAACAAAACCTTTTATTTTGGATGTGATTAATCGTGATTAATCGTTTGACAGCCCTAATTTTATTGTTATTAATATCTTTAAAAGAAAATCTAAAAAAAAAACTAACCCTTATCATAACGCTAACCCTAAAATTTATATTTATATATTTTTTTATATAATATATTTTATCTATTTATCTAGTTTTATCATCAGTTGCATATCCAAGTTTTTTTTTTTCCCCATGGATATCCGATTTTATAATTTTTAATATAATTTCAGAGTGAAGCAGACAGGTTTTATGAACTATTCATTCTACCTTGGAACTCACCATTCCTTTAGAGGGATGTTTTATGATATTCAAATACCCCTTATCTGCCAGACCCTCTCATCTCCTCTTGACCTAATTTGTTACCTAGCAAAACAGTTGCTTTTATATCGGAGACTTAGTATAAATTATTCCACAGCACATGTTCCAGTTGCTCTGCAGCACATCCAGAAGGTATTTCTCATTACAGGCTGATGATAAGTGAAGAGGTCAGCTCAGATTATGCTTTATTTTATGTGTCATTATTAATATTTTATTTCGAACCACCAAGGCCAAACATAAGTAGACTTTACGTCTGCTTTTGCAACCCTTGGTTCTGGAGGTTTTTTTCCTTCAGATGAATAAGAAAGCTAATGGAAGCTTTCTTCAGGTATTATAGTTGTCCATGTATTGGTCAGACTGTTGAAACTTATGATCTTCTGAGCTTTGGACTATTGGGGCTGTTTGTTTGTTTGTTTGTTTCCCCTTTGCCTACTATCAAGTACAATTTACTTGACTGGTTCGAACCAGTTTTTCAGTCAAATTTTTCCCCTTTTTGTGTGGCTCCATTTGAGAAAACCATACAGATGATGCCACAGGTTTATGAAGAACCACTATTCACATTCCTTGCTGCAAATATGGTTAGAAGAATGGTCATCTGATTCCTCTCAGGGCATGCACTGGGTTTCTTCATCTTAACATTATGGAAAGAGTTGACAAGACAAAAACACAAAAAAACCTGGAAACACTTAATTCGGCCTTTCACTGTTGTGATGTGTTACCTAAAATTTGTTTTTCAGCATGTTCAGCTTTCATTTAAAGACAAAAAGGAGAAGTTTACATTAGAAATGAAATGGAGGGGAACATAATTAGTAGTTTTTTGGGAACTGTGGAGAGAGCCAATCAAGGAGCGCATACTTTAGTGAAGTGAGATGCCAGCACTAACATGGGGCCTCAAAACAATGTTGTCCGTGAAAACATGTTGTTGCCATGGAGGTTAAGTTTATTCTATCTTTCGCTTAGCATTAGATGTGGTCGGTCAGGCAACCTGTGGAGTGTGTCCTCCCTCGCGTTTAGGGATTTCATGTTTAGGGATTTAATTTCTCCCAACGTCATGTACTGTATAAGGTAAAAGATACCTTCATTGTTTGCTTCAGATAAGATTTCAGTTTGTTGTTCTCCAGTATCTCCGATTGCAAACGCACATTGCAGAAACTGTTGCTAGGGGTTAATTGTGTTTTTTTAAAAATACATCTTTTTAAAGTGACTCATAGAGGGTTTCGTTTTCAATAAATTCATGTAATCTAAATCAAACTTTGGATACTGTCCAAAAGCATAGCAGGGTTGCCTACTAAAACCCCTCTTTGAGAGGAGGCCAGGAAAATGAATTTTCGAATGGATACCTCAAAGTGGACAGCTTGAACTGACACTGAGCATTAGGCAATCTGAAGAGGCATTTATATTTATCATCGGAATACAGTAAGGTCATGGTGTCTTTCCTATTAGGTGTTGAAACTGATGAAATATATATATAGTTCTGCATATGGAAGGCTATAGTTTGGCTGTTAGTATTAGTTCTATTGATCTATTCTATATTTTATTATTTTACGTTTTATATATTCATTCTATTACTGACAACTACAAAAATGTAGATCTTGAAATCATATATTGTCTTAATAAATTGAAAATAAATGCAAAAAAACCTGAAATGAATCATGCTGGTGTCTTTGAATCGCAACATCGATGAAAACACCTAACAAATTTCACTGCAGCTGGGGGAAAAAAATCTATTATTTTATTAGTTCTGCCAGTTCAGGTTACATGTTACATTAAGGTTCTGCCTATGAAAGGATATAGTTTGACTGTTAGTATTATTTCTATTGAAACTATGATTCAATAGATACATTTGATTTGATTTGATTATTATTTTGTCTAAATAAATAAAAAATAAATACAAAAAACAAAACTGAATTTAATCATAAATGCTGGTGTCTTTGAATCAAAAGATTGAGGAAAACACCTAACAAATTTAACTGTAGCTCCTTATGCTTAGAATAAATCTATTGAGCCAAGACAGCCAAAATTAGCAAATTTTTGGGCTGTCAATTTAATTTAATAATTTATCATGATTAATTGTGAAGAAAATAAGCATGAGATTTAAATGTTTAAATATTTTGGCAGACTGGATTTACATTATATTGTCCATTGTTTTGGTCAGATTTGGACTTTTCTTGACTATTGTTTTGTCTTGAGCCAGATATACATGAGGTCCGGGTCAGATGATTTTGTGTAGTGCTTCAGATGGTTGACTACAGCGTTGTTTAACATTCACTGGCAGTTTTCCTCTGCTGGCCGGAGCAGATGCATTCCACACATCCTTCCCATTTACTGTTACACGACTCTTTAGTTGAGGCATTAGGTCATTTTTCTTTTTCCAGCCTTTTCTAAAACAACGTTAATAATGCATGTGTTTTAGATTCAGATATTTAACTTGCAGTATGTAACACGTTAATTTAAACACAAAGTGGTAAGATTGGTTCAAAATTGTTATTGCCAATAAATTCGCAATGTGCTTAAGGTGATAAAACAGATGGAGAGCAAGAATAAAGAAATAAACGATATATACACAATATATATACACATATACACAAGCTAGAAACTGAAGAATGAAAAATTATATTGCTTATGACTTGGAGAATGAGAGCACGGCATGAAAAACATTTTGGATTGGATGTAGGTTTTGAAGGTATAAATTCTACAGAGATCTCCTTGCCAGCTGCTCTTGCACAGGGATGTGGAATCAGGTAGAAGCTGGACTCTTTGAAAGGACTCCACATGCGCAAGAGAGCCAAAAGTGTCTTTGGCAGACGGCTCTCGTTTTTTCTGTTATTGGCATCAGATCCTTTAGGTTAAGTAAAATCCTTTAGGAAGGCATTATGACACATTTAAAGTGTTTATGCATATTCAATTTGATAATTGTAGTCCACTCAAGAAGGTTGGATTTCACTCCCTTGGGCATTGCAAAACAGGTAGCCATGCTCTCACACAGGTGAAGTAATGGCATCGGAGGAAGTACGAGAAAGTTGGGAAGTTTTGTCAGGAATAACAGATGCCGCTTTATTTTATTTGAAAGGAATAAATGAGGAATGCCACCTACCATAAGGTATAACAGAAATCCCTTTGGCATGATTCATGCATTTCTTTCCTCTGAGATTCTTTTCTCTCAGAATCGGCCTCATGTTCAGAGAAAACTGTTAATTGTATATAATAAAATTAAGTAACTCATGCTTGAACCTTTAAAAGACTTACTAGTTCTAGTGAGTTCAAATTGTTTGGATATATAATAAACCGTTTCTGCATATGGAGAGCTATAGTTTGCCGGTATAGTATAATATTCATTCTTTTAAAACTATCAATCATTCTTAGATGAATGTATGCAATTAGATTATTATATTAGAAATTACATTATTTGTTGTTATTATTATTATTTTTTTATTATTATTATTGTTTTATTTTAACATTAATATCACTAAAAATGACTGATATTAAAATTGTATTCTATTTTGTCTATTTTGAGAGAGAGAAAAAAAAGTTAATTTAGGCATATTGAATTTAGGCCATAATGAAAAATGTATATTAATTTAATTAAATTTAACAGTATCATTAAATTATGGTAACACTTTACAATAAGGTCCCATTAATTATTAACTAACATTAATGCATTACCTAATATCAACTAACAATGAGCAATACATTTGTTACAGCGTTTGTAAATCTTTGTTAAGGTTAGTAAATAAAAATACAATTGTTCATTGCTAAATCATGTTAGCTGAGGTGAGGTCCATTAAATAGTACCAACAAATGCAAGTTTTTATTTTAATACTGTATTAGTGAAAGTCGGAAATAACATTAACTAAGAATAATAAAAGCTTCTGAAGTATTTTTTATTGTTATTTCATAACTAATATAGTAAACAAATTAAACCTTATTATAAAGTGTAACCAAAAAATAAAAATAAACCAATATATTGTGCATTCCTAATTTTAAATGTATTACCATGCAAAAATGTTCTTTGTACAGTAAATATACATTATAAACACTTTATTCTGTAAGTGTTACTCAACCAGATGTCTTCTGTTTTTCTTTTAATTGAGTTTTTCAACTTTATTCTGTAGCCATTTGGAGGAGATGGTTGGTGCGACACCATTAACAACCGAGCGTACTGCCAGTATGACGGGGGAGACTGCTGCCCATCCACTCTCTCATCTAGAAAGGTAAATCTCATCCTAAAGGCGGTTCCTCTCATCCTCATTCATTCTACATTGCTGTCTCATTCCTCTGTCACAGCGCCAATCTCTGTCTCACATATTGCCGCCACATTGTCAACCCTTTCCATGAACGTCGCCCACATCATTAGGCGCTCAGGTGGCGTGTTCTCCCAAAGAGAGAATAAGCTCGGGGGGGAAGTGTCTGTCATAAATAAATGACTGGATAGAGCAGCTTTTATTAGCAGAGGGCCAGGTGTCCGCGGTCACGGGCAACTGTAAAACAAGCAGGGTCTGAGAAAGTGAAATAAACCGTGAGGAACAGCATCCTGCCACTGTAGGTCCGGCAGAGCTGCCATGCTTCTGTTTACGCAGGCCATGGAAAAGTCCGAGTACGTTGGTGGAGCAGTCTGGTTTAAGAGAGTCTAGGACGCGAGCCAGAGAGAAGTTTGGACAATAAAGCACAAATTCCTCTCATCCCTCATCCCCTGTGGCTCCTTTTCTAGCATCCAAATACCTGCCACATGCACAGGAAACAAAATTATATGCACAGATAAAATTGCAGGTGATTTGAAAGCAAACATTTGGATTTTTTAAAAAGCATCTATTTAGCATAAAACCAAAGCTGGACTTCCGTCTTCCAAAGAATCGCAACATAAATGAGTGGATACTCTCAAATGTCCCGCAGTTAGACAATTGCATCCTGTAAACATCAGGTGAAATCAGAGCTTACGCTGTAGCTTCATGTTTACTTTTCCTGCAGTAGGCCGCTTAGCTGGGAATTTAGGTTTATTTTGGAACCTGTGGTGATGGCACGAATCCTGGACGAGAACCTCCTCCTGTTGATTCTTAACATGTGTTCACCTCCTTTACTCATCTGCTCACAGTCAGGCTTTCTCTCTCTCTTTCTCTCAGTTCCCTTCAGGACTGAACACGACCGTCCTGTCCTAATCGATCCTAGCAATCCTTCTAGTGTAAAAAACCCAATCCTTATGACTTTCCGGTTAGGAAAACAAACACCCAAACAGGCTGTTCTCTTGAGTTTTTACATATTTCATCATTATGTGCGAGTAATTTGGTCAACAGTTGATATCGATCATACATCTGGAAAAAGGCAATGCTCATTGTTTTGATCTACTTCGATGTCTTAAAGTATTTTGAGCCGAATTATCCAAACCACACTTTGATCTCCCGTTCAAAGAGTGCGTGTGGCTCCCACATACCGTATCAGATGTTTGTGGCCCAATGTTTTTTGGACGTTGTTTGTAAAAGTGTGTCCGATTGATTGACAGGTCATTCAATTCGGGGTGGACTGCGATCAAGATGAGTGCACCTGCCGTGACCCTGAAGCCGAGGAGAACAAGGGCACAGCCAAGCGAAAGGAGCCAGGAGCGCTGTGAATGATAGCGAGGCGGAGAGCGCGCGGACAGCTCTCAGATTGGCTTGAAAAGAAAATGCCAAACAATAACCTGAATGTTTCTCACTCCACATGAGAGCGAGGCTGATCAAAGGCAGTAATTCAAACCACAGAAGTGCATAACAACAATCCTCTTCAACACTAATCTATGAAATAATACCTAATATATTTTCAAGATCTCTAACATAGATGTAGATATGACCCATATTTTAACCCACAAGCATTTACGTACACCATCACACACACACACACACACACACACACACACAAACAAATATCAAGTGTAGCTGATTTTTATGAATATTTTATACCAATAGCTCTTGCTTGTTGTGAGCCACATTCTCAATATTACTTCCACCTATATGTCATTAATACAGGTATATAAACAAGTGCTTATCTCAGACTGTCAGTTCAAGATTTCAAGATTTTTTTCCCTCGCCTTATCCTTATTTTATACCCTCTACATGTACATGCAAACCTGTGAAATGCATGTGTGCTTTGGGAAAAGAGTTCATGTATAGCGATTGTAATGGAAATATATGATACTATTTTTGTATGCTCTTCTGTATGTTAAAGTGTAGGTGCACTGTCATATCAATAAAGTATAAATACACACAAGTTTAGTGGGTTTAAAAGAGTTGATGTCTATAATTGTGCTCAGTATAATAAAAAAAACAAGATTTAAATATCAATGTCAAGATTTAAGACAGTTTAATATAATTTTTTTTAAAAACATCAAATGGTGCAAGATGCAGAGTGAAATTACAAGATGGAATCCTATGAATAAGGCGAATATTAATTGTTAATTAATTGTTAAATTATTGTAAATGTTTAAAAATCGTTGCTGAAGAAATTGAATCATATTATAAAGAAAAAAAGGAAAATATAAAGAAATGATTAAATATTAAATAAAATCTATTTTCTAAATGCATGTGAAGGATCTTATTTTGAATGATTTCTGCTATGATTTCTGAATGTTTCATTTTTTGCAACCTTAAAATTTTTAATCAAAATGTCAAAATCTTCACAGACTTCTTGCTGTTGATTTATGCTGGCCAATTATTTAGTCTGTTTAGGTCCCGCCCCTTTTTCAATCAACTTTACAGTCCGCCTCCAACCAATCAACAACTGGTGGACAGAAACATGTTCTTGCCTTGCATTTTTCCCCGATAATTTGCTTCACTCAGATATGTCATAATACATTAAGAAAAGATCTGTTGTTGTACTCCTGTTTCATTGCAACTTTAAAACCTGTGCAGCACTCATTACTTTTGTTCAAATTTCAGTTGCACAATTAAATAATCATGGAATTAATTTGGGCAATTTTATTTGGAATAGGAAATAAAACATAAACAAGACATGTTATTGTACACAACTTTAAAATGGTTATTTTCATAATACTGCTTATACTTTAAAAAACTCCTGTACAGTTTCTTGTCCCATCATACCTTATTTTGAATACTACATTCAGCACATTAGTATGTGTTTAATAGTTAATTAACATTTACATTTGTTATAGCTCTTTCCATATCTATATGCACTACAGAGACAAACATTTTCAGCACATTAAGAAGATACAGTTTTAGTTCTTGTGAAAAAGTCCTACCTATACAAGCTGGTGTATGCACTATTTGACAAAATACACCACTAGGTCTAAATGACACTTTAATGCAACTTTCCTTTGACTGTACACTGTACATTTTTTTAATGTGCAAGCCCAGAGACACACCACTTGAATGCTTCTTAAAAACTCAGGATGGGCTGCTCATGTTCTCACAAAATATTTTCCTCTTCATCATTAAATGACCAATTAATGTTAAAACTGATGAGCAGATTCTCTAGAGAGAAGCCCTAAAGTGGAGGCCGTGTTGAGGTACGGCCCCTGACTGGTCCTCTTGTTGTCCAAGTCGGTTTAAAGTTCCTTGGGTTCTCCATAATCATTGTACATAACGGAGAGCATCTGATCTTCACAGGCCTTACGTAAATCTTGGCCGAGATTCACCCAGCTGAGCCCGAATGCTTTGGTATCTGTATAACGACAAGACAGATACTCGAGGGATGCTCTGCGCAAGCCAATTTTTGGTTCCTGGAGGAGACCCCGGCACCAACCGCTGAGTTCATCCAGCTGAGACAGGATCAATCCTGCTTTCCTGCAGTAGCAGACACAAAGATGATACTTGGTTAGTAGTGTGTGTTAATGTTTATATATTACAGATTGTCTGGGTTAAATGCATATGTAATGTATTTCAAGCAACTATGCAAAATTATTTTAAAAGAAAAAAAAGAAAGAAAGAAAGAAAGAAAGAAAGAAAGAAAAAGAAAGAAAAATAAAGAAAAAGAAAGAAAGAAAGAAAGAAAGAAACAAAATTCAGCATGGATGTAATAAATAGGCTAAAATGACTAAAAACTTTTAGAATGTTACAAAGTACAGAAAGAATAGAATTGTTGTCAAAAAATAGAAATAACCTTATATTCATTAAACAAAATAAAAAAATTCCAGAAAAATATTATTCAGCAAAAATGTTTTAAACATTTATAATAAATATTTCTCAAGCACCACCAATATTAGAATGATTTCAGTTTTTCCAATACAGGAACAAATTGCATTTTAAAATATATTAAAATAGAAAATAGTAATATTACATTTTTAATAAAATGATTTTATATTATTATTATTATTAATATATATATATATATATATAAGTAAAAAAAGACATTTTGTTAAAAATATATTTTGAGATTGAACACACGCATATATTATGTAAACAAAAACTTTTATTTTGGGTGCGATTAATCACGATTAATCGTTTGACAGCACTTATATATATATTATATATATATATATATATATATATATCATCATTAGGGCCATTAGTCAATAAGTCCTTAGTAATTAAACTCACATACAGTACTTTTGTATTGACTCTGATTGATCTTTTTTGTCATTTTGTTTTATTTCTGTACTATCAAATTGCTTTATTCAACAACACACAGCTTTTATCTTGCTGTGTAAGTGATTCCTGTTAGTGTTTTCTGCTAACATCCATTGTGATACTCATACTACATAGTTTTTATAATATTGCTATTGCGCAATGCTCTTGACACTGGTTTGAAATTTTTCTTCCTCTGGTGGTTTAAACATTGAGCATTCCATTCCGTTTATCCATTCTGAGAATGCCCACCTCACAAGCTGCTCCGGAGCATGAGACTGAAAGATTGATGGGAGACTCCAATATAACAAATAGAAACGGCAGGCGATGGCCATATTCAGCTAAAACACAGGTCTTCTGTTTGCACCCCTTAAACGACGCTCTTCAAAATCTGGACCGAGGAGTTTGACCATAAATCAAGCCTGTGGTGTTTTTATATCAAACTGTAATGGCAAAGCCTTGAAAAATAAATTTTCCCATCAAGAAGCTTCTGAGGTAACACAGTACCGATTAGGTGAATGGCAGCTAAGGTTAAGTACCTGTGAATTCTATTAGCGACGGTGACTTGAGAGGGCCGTTTATTGAGTATGTGCGAATGCAATGAAGCGCCAATATCCTTCGCAAAAGACAAGAAGCTGAAATGCGATACCAAGAGTACGGAAAGAGCGCCTCATTCCTAAGTCATAGCTTCACTTCAAACCCCTGCCAAACCAGAAGCTCAACACTCTACCACATAAATACCGAAAACCAAATCTGTGTAGACCAACCAGGCTTTGGGGCTAGCTAAGTGCATTTTTAAGTGTGTTTACGATTAAAATGTGGCTTAAACCGATTCAACTGAACGCACAATGTCTTGTTTGATTGCATTTGCAATTTATTGAGGTTTCACGCAACAAAGAATAAATTCATTATTTACTTTGGCCTCCAATTAATTCACAAGGTATATTAACGGAATTTTAATGATGTCAGAAATCACTCGCATATTAAATGAAATATATTCCCATCTGCTGTAGAGATGCTGTCTTTTATATCATTCTTTTGAGTGTATTTATGTTTTTAATATCTTGCCACATTTCAGTGGTTGTAGGAATTTGGATGTTTATTTGCTTAAAACAAAACCCTGTGGTTTGTTATCCTTTCATTTTTCAAGAAAGTCAGTTTTGCTCTCCAAATAGCAACGGTTGTCACCATAAATCCCAGCATGTATGGAAGTGGAAAATGGCCTCTTATTTCCAAGGTACGTTTTCAACCTCTTGGGCTCTGCCAGTGCCTCTCTCTCACTCTCGCTTTCCGAAATCTCTTGCACTAGTCTGGGAGGAAACAATCAGCTGCATTCCACCGACATCCAGAGTAGCACACCTACCTGCTTCCATAACATCCATTTGGAATGGCCTTATGACTCAACGCGGTTCCCTATAGTAACTGTACATCATCAATGTCCAACGAAAACAGCCAAAGAACTTTAAAATGAACACACCGAATTCCACCAATTAAAGCGTGAGTCAGTCCAACCAATAAGCCCACCAATTAAGAATGAGTCAGAAGAAATTCTGTCTTGATATCTCAAAAAGAAAGAAAACACAGGGAATGGTCCTTTTTTCAAATCTATTTTGTTCCAAGTCTGAACTGGTTTATATGCTGAGGGGGGCCAGTTTAATTACAATTATCTTGTATTATGACTAGTTCATGAAAATTGCATTTAAATGCTGCAGATGAGGAAACCCCAGTGAACTTTTGTATTAGACAGAAACAAATTTTCTTTGTTTATATTTCCATCCTATCCTATGCTGAAAAAATGCTGTATGGACGCAATGAGATTGGAAATGACGCATACGAGTTGTTTGGAAGACAGATGCTGGGGAGATAATGGCCCATCTCCCCAGACCTCCACTAGAACAGCTTATCTGAAGTCTAAAAACTTGCGCAATATTTCATGGAACTGGGTCGATCATAGGGGCATGATCACACGCACCATTCATTGTGCAAATATCTGGATGAATTAATTATGAATGGATGTTGTTTTGGGGTTATTTCAATGCATTTGTCATAGAAGACAGCTTTAGGGGGTACTAATCAACCTGTTATCATTTCAACTCGGTTCTCAAATCTCACTGATGGACAATGACAGTATTAATGACGTCACTTGACCCAACATGGGATCAACAAACCTTTTACCCTTTAGCACTCATAAGGTCCTACTTAAGGAAAGGTTAATAATAAATATTTACTCTCTATAAAAAAAAAATCTATTTAAAATGTATTTAAAAAAAATAACTGAGCTAAATCATACTCAAAGGTATGGAGAGATTTGACATTTTGAAATGAATTTATTACATACAGTATCTTGCAAAAAATAAAATAAAATGATTAAATGCAAGCAATCATAAATAAATAAATGTAAAGATAAAATACACATTAAAATTAAAAATGAAGTGAAATGCACACCTTGAAAAAAACATGAACATCAATATATAATTAAACTGAATATATCATAAAATGTTGCAATCAATATATATAAGCATAATAAAAAAGTGAATAGAAATAAATACTAAGTGAAATGTATTTATGTAAAATGAAAAGTGACCTGAAATATGACATTATATACATATATATTTCATTGCACTTGTATTTATTTATTCTATCATTCTTTTATTGACTGAGTGATTAAAATATTTGCAATAAATGTTGCTTTATAATATTAATAATAATATAAAGCATTAAGGATAAAGATACTTTTTACTCCCATAATGGTACAGTTAAGGCACACTCTCGGACGGAAGGATAGAAAGAAAGAAAGAAAGAAAATAAATTAATTAATTAATATATATGTACATGGTGTGTGTGTGTGTGTGTGTGTGTGTGTGTGTATATATATACACACACACCACCTAAGTGACAACTTTTGTACTGTATTTTTTGTACTGTGCAGGAGCTAACTAAAGCATGTTAACTAGCCAAACCTCGACTCCTCGGGTATGACTGAGAAAATATCTCAGAAAACATAGGCCTGAATCTGATTAAACTACCATGCATCCATGATCTTGGTTTGAAAGCACCTACTGTTAAAGTCCTCACAGCAGTTCCCTCTCATCAGTCACACTGGGTGGGATAGTATTTGATACAAGTGTGTTTTAATGCAGCAACTCAGGAGCAAGAAAGGAAAACCTTGCAACATGGAGACAATTAAATACAACCTTTCAATCTGAACCGAGGCCTCAGGTACGGTTGTCCAAATGGCCATAATTAAATTCACCTGCCTCTACTGTGCATCAGCGAGGAAGCGTTCATGTTTTATATCCAACACATGGCTGTGTTTAGATAGCGTTTCAGTGCAGTTCGAAAATCCAGACCTTATTTGTCTTTGGTTTGTTTTGGAGGGTGTATAAAGATTACCACCCTGTTTTGTGGTCAGCATGATGCTTTAGTGATCCCTTTAAACGTACTGTAATCAGTCTGATTGCGTTCAATTTAAACCTAATTAGCACAAATACCCTAATCACATGTCTGACGTTAAGATTCATAATAGAATAATCTGTGTTTACTATGTAATTTAGGGAGCAATGAAAAACATAAAAAAGCATACAAAAGCTTGTAAAACAAGATATCAGGTTTAATTGCAATCAATAAAAATTAATGTGTCACCCTAACATTCCCACATGCATTCCAAGGCAGCATCCCATAATGTATTCTGCCAAACTCAATGAAAAAATAAATCCAAGGTTGCATCCAAAATGGGTGAATTGTTCATTATATATATATATATATATAGAGAGAGAGAGAGAGAGAGATTTATGCTGTTGATAGATACCATCTTCTGTTCTTTTTTTTGTCTAAGTAGGCCACTTGTTATTCATATTAGATTTTGTGCAT
>NW_015549594.1:472857-477177 GCF_001515605.1 Sinocyclocheilus anshuiensis | reverse complement strand
TTAATAAAAACATTTAACCATTCATGCAATTTAATTGGAAAAAAAAAAATAAATAAATCTGCAAGTCAAGTCTGCAGTGTGGAGAGCAATTTGAAACTATTTGGGACTGTACAGAATTTCTGCGTGTACAGAACGTTCCAATTTGGTCACTAATGAAATTCCATTATAGTCTTAAAGAGCTGCTAGGTTTTATAACAAAGCTTCATCAGAGAATCATCTTACAAACCTGGGCCCCAGTTCATCTTCACAGCGCCAAGTAAACTCTCCAAAGCTCTCGTAGCGCTGGTTGTAGTGGTAAAGAACTCGGTGGAGGGTTGTTGAGCCGAGGTCCATGAGCGTGTTGTAGGCCGTCTGCTGTTCCTTCCCGCTGGTATAGCCGTTGAACAGATTATAAATCTTGTCTGCTATTTCTGAGGGGACATTCGACCGAATCAGATGATTTATAATCCTATGCATGCTTTCCAAACCTAAGAAGTTTATTGTACAATATGCAAGCAATTCTCTACCTTGAGCCTTGACATCATCCACGGCGGGACAGGGAGTTTTGATTGTCACCTCACTCGGACTGGAACGCCGACCCGTGTTGTCCACCGCCCACAGCCGAAACCTGCCGTTGCACATTTAGACATTTGTCACTTAAGTATGAAATACTGTCATTTTTACAGTAATATGATTGGGATATGCTGCAAGTCAAATTTGAACCACATCTCCAACAGAAGCACCACAGCTCAACATCTTTAGAGGCTATTCTTTTTTTCACCAAAAATTATTATTGTCATTATTATTATCATTATTTTTATTATTATAAAAACTATTTTAAGATGCATTTGAATTAATAAATGTGTGTATTTTGGTTTATTTATTTATTTATAATAATAATAGTAGTAATTATTATTAGTAGTAGTAGTGATGGTACTACTACTACTACTACTACTAATAATAATAATTTCTTATTTTGATTTAATTATATATATATATATATATATATATATAATTTAAGATGCATGTCTCAAACAATACCATTTATCAAAACAAATAAGGTCAGGGTTAAGGTTAAATGAATAAAGAAGTGTATTTGGATTTATTCCTAGATTCAGTTGGAAATAACACTTTCAAATAGATCTCGGAAATTATGAACCATTACCTTTTTAGGAGTCCTTTGAAGTTCAGAGTGAACAAATTGTTTCAGTGTGCGAATTATGTAATCATATAACAGCATATACCTCTATTAAAATCAAAACGCATGACTGCACCACTCCCATTACATAAGCATGAGTTTACCTTCGGCTCATGGCTTTGATTTGAGGATCCCTTAAGTGCAGACAACTGAACTGAACAATAGCAAGCAGCTGTAGCGGTGTACCCACTCACTCCCAAAACATTGCTGCAATTACTCTATCACTGATGATATATGCCGCAGGCTATGAGGCGCAGGTTGTAAAGATTAAGTTAAGCGATGTCCCCATCTAGTGGAAGATATTATAAACAGCTACCACCTGCAGTATGGCAGCATTGAGATCCTTCAAAGTGCCAAGCAGAGAGTGCATGTGAGGTGGGGAAACGGGAGCCGCTCTTATATGTGTGATTTATGCATGCAGTCTAAACTGCTCTTTTAGGGTTGTTTATAGACTTTTCTGTTAAAAAATAATAATAAAAAAAACTAAATTATTAATAATAACTATGTTTAGATTCCATACACCTGTTTGGTGATAGGTGTGAAAATAAAGTCAAACATCACAATATCATAAATAAATAAATATATAAATAGAATAATTTTCACTAGCCGACTTAGACTTTTGGAGCCCACTGTATTTTTCTTGAAACCTAAAACTCTGAAATGAAGCTGACAATAACACTTAACAGGTCCATAAATAAAGACAATCTTTGCTTCTTTGAACAACGGTCAAACATCAAAACATTTGGAAAGAGTAAGGAGGACCCAATCCTCCCTGTGGGCTGGTGTAATGTCTTCAGCCTGCCCTGCGTGTTCACAATGCATGTGTGTGCTAACTGCCTGCATATGTGTAGGACATGTAGCACAGGAAATCAGGAGGAGAGGTAGCGGGGTGTTTAAATGATCGAATACCCACATGAAAGCTGCACGAACACAGACCAATGCAAGAAATGCTGCAATGCGTTTAACAGAGACAACAGAGCCAGATGTTTGCAGACTTCAGGGATTAGAGTAAGAATACACACCAATATAAAAATTTAAACCTTTTTATATATGCAATAACAAATGCTTTTATGGTGTGTTTAAATATTATTAATATATGTATTTATGATGGTGATTATTATTAATTTATTATTATTATTATTATTATTATTATTATTAGTAGTAGTAGTAGTAGTAAAAGTATTGGCCTTGCCTTGCCTAAAAGTATTGGCCATTTTTAATATAATATAATATTCTACTATTATTTTTATTACTATTAACCATATTAGATATTTTTGGGTCACAACCCTACAGTGAGAACCACTAATTTATATCATAATTTACATTAAGTTTCCTTTGAGCATCATCATTCATCGTATATTGTAGTTCCTGTTTTTCATCTACTCTTACAATATACTACTAATGTCAAATGTTTACTTGAACCTGTTCTAGTTTTATGCAGCTCCGTTTAACATCAATCTTTCTATTGCTGTTTCTGCTATTACCACGAAGTGCACCCTTTGACGCACTTTCAAACCATTCCAGAGTATGAAATGTTTCCCCAGCTGTATCTCAAGCATGTAAAACTAGCCCAATTTGAGTCAGTCTTAATGGGCGCGCAGACCACGTTCTTCCCTGTGGCATAAAAATGAACATTCCTGAGAAAAGGATGTAGTACGTCACGAAACAACTATCCAAGAGAGTCAAAACAGACAGGGGCCCCCAATGCAATTACCACATCCAATAGAAGACGTTGGGCTGATGTCACCAGCTTTTATACAAAAGTTATGATTGGACCAATTATACTTTCCAAGAAGGTTCCTTACCTGCTACAGACACTGCCAAGCCCTTTAGTGAAAAGCACATTCTAAATCAACTACTGATATTGGAAAATTGACATAGGTAGGAAGTGCTCCAGACATATTTTACACAAATCGTTATCAGATTTTCACAGCCTTAGTTGGATGTAATTGCTTAGACTCACGCAGATATTAAAATCCCTCATCTGACTGAAGACATGCAACTCAACGTCAGTTCAAAGTCCAAGTGAATCATCCAGCCAAAAGTGGGGCCTTCATGTTTTGTTTCTTACTGAACTCCCAGTGAATGTTTCTCTGCCATAGTGAGGAAAAGTCAAAGGAAACAGGTGTTCCATGCTGAAACAACCTGGCATAATATTTACAATAATGTGAACATGAGGCCTGAGTGACTAACTATATTACAAAAATGTATACTACTGCTAATAGTGCTGTCGATTAACCGAATGTTATTTTTATTTTTTGGATCAGTGCTTGTTCTGGTTTAATCATGTGATCTCCTATATCATCATGTGATTTCTTAAATCAACATTGTTAGCTTGGCATTGAAAATTATCAACATGTGACCGAAACGTTTGCCTTGTTTTTTCAGTAAATTGCTTACACTGCTTTCATCTCACTTGTGACTTTTTGATTTTTGAGAGTGTGCGGGCTATTTTTTTATTCTTTATTTTTACTCTTTGTGAATTAATCACATCCAAAATAAGTGTTTGTGTTTACATAATATATGTGTGTGTGTACTGTGTTTATTTCTACCAATACATGTATATATTTAAGACATATATGTAATATATGTATATATAATATAATTCATATATAAATATATTCATAAACACACACGTGAATATTTATATGATTTATATATTATACACATAAATGTACACAGCTAAGGGTAGTGGGTGCTAATGTAATACAATTTTGATAAAACCAAGAGAAAATCAAATGTAATTACACTTTTGTGTTAAAAACATTACCATGATTAATTATCTGATTAATTTCAAAGTGCAAATGATACTATTTCGAAAAAAATAGGGGTAAATAAAGTCATTAGTAGTGTTGTCACGGTACCAAAATTTCAGTACCAATGCCAGTGAAAATCACGGTTCTCAGTACCAATTTCGGTACCAAAGCAAAACACAAAAACATGCTAATTAAAAAAAATGTACTATACTTTCATTTAATCCAAACTGTGTACATACTTAATTTTAAAGGGCTTTTAAAACCTTCTAGAGATATTTAGCCAATAATAACAACTAACTAATTTAGCTAAAAATAAAAAAAGCCCACACTCTAAAAAATGCTGGGTTGTTTCAACCCAACTTTGGGTCAAATATGGACTAACCCAAC
>NW_015549594.1:467866-472727 GCF_001515605.1 Sinocyclocheilus anshuiensis | reverse complement strand
CCCAAAGTTGGGTTGAAACAACCCAGCATTTTTTAGAGTGCAGAACTGCTTTTCTGACTGATACGACACAAACAATGTTAACCAGTTGTACATTCTCTAACATGCATATTTTAGATTCACAATTCATTTAAAAGCCTCTGGTGTGTAAAAATAGTAAATATCATTATGTCCTCCTGTTTTTTTTTTAACCCTAATAAGAGTTATAGGAGCATTAAATAGTTAGTAAAGAAACTTCATTCTAATGCTCATTATATTAACGTTAGCCGTGCTCTTTCATTTGATCTGGGTGTCTGTCTTTAAAGTGTTTTGTTAGTTTGATGTGTTTCCTCATTTTGAGGTCGCCATGTCTCGGTGCTTTTATGAAAAGAGCACATCTGCGCACCTTTCGGATAGCGCATCAAGAACCGGGTTGACCGGGTACTCTGTACCACCAGTACTTAAAAAAACCTGGTAACGTAACATTTTCATTTTTTTAGTACCGACTTGGTACCGAAGTACCGGATCTTTTGACAACACTAGTCATTAGTCTTTTAAGTCCCATTATATAGCAGCAGGAACTCACATATATGTAGTGTCTGGCTCCAGACAGCGTATGATCAAGGAGATAGAGGAGAGGGGATCCGGGATGTCCCCGAGCATCACACACGGAGATTTGGCCCCTGACATGATGTCATCCACGAAACTCAACATGGTCTCTGTGAAAAGGAGAAGACTTTGTTTAGCGATTGAACCCTTCACAGGAGGATACAACTGAGGGGTCTTGTCCCCCACACACACACACACACACACACACACACACACACACAAGTTTACAGGACCTAATAACCCGTTTTGATCTCCTATGTTTTTAGGCCACCAAACCATTTAAAACAAACTGTTTTTGTTTAGTTTTAAGTGTCTCTAATCAAGTATGATTAATGATATTCCATTAGGAGACAACCATGCATGCGTAGGGAAAACAAACATCAGCAAAACAGCCCCATCTTCTCAGGAAAGCCTCCGCAATGGGAACACAGGACGCTGTTTTGCATGAGGATTTCCCTCACCCTGAAAACCCCTGCCTGATTCTGACCCAATGCTATGAAAACAAGTGTTTCCCTACTTCCCCTGGTCAGTGGAACACGCTAGAACCTTCCAGAGATGGAGACCCTGTGGTTTGGACATTTCGACCGGAGAAGATCAGTGGTTTGATTTCACACGAGACGCGTGACCCAGATCGAGCTATGAGTGTCTGCCATCTAAAATCAAATAAAGAGCCCATACAGAAGTAACCTGTGGAGCTGATGTGTTTTGCCTTTCTTATTAAGAAGTGGACGGGAAGACTGTTTGCCCAGGTGGCCTGCATGCGTCACAGGACATGAGCACGGGGGCCTCGTGTGCCTTTCATAGCAAAGAGAAACCTCCCATCTGTGGATGGGGAACCTTTTAAAAGTGGTGGTAACCCTGCTTGTCTTCCTGGAGGCTTCCTCTTCAAAAATACCAGGCTTCTGAGAACACGATGCCAGGATAAACGCGGAGGGGATAAGAGTGTGTGTGGTTATGTGCTTGCTGTCACCAGTAAGTATTTACAGTGCTTGTGGAGTAGAGAGTCGAGGAACACGTGCGCTGACGTTAATGAAAAGTGACATTGTGAGGGACTGCAGCAGTTCAGGTCATATTATCCAGTCAAACACAGTTCCACCAACAACAAGCTCTAACATCTCTGTTTTATGTCGAAAAAAGGTGAAATGTTGTAAAAAGGCAATAAACTTTGATGTGTGTGGAAAATTTTGCAAGTGTGTTTTATGAGATATAAATTGTGTACCATTTATGAACTGAGGAGCACATGATGTTTTAAGATTATTTATGGGGGACTTTTTTTGTGAGAATACTGAAAGGCAACAGTGGAGTAGGAAGTGCCTTGGCTGCTCACTGTTTTTTTTTTTCTTACCATGTTAAAATAATTACATTTATATGGAAGCCCATTTCCGCCACAGGATAAAATAATTAAAAAGGTAATTGTGACTTTTTATCTCATAATTTGGATTTACATTTCAAAAGATTCTGCTTCGCTATTTGCTGATTTTAGTTTCCGACATCAAATAAATAATACAAAATATAATTGTGACTTCTTAGAATTGTGAGTTAACATCTTGCAATTCTGACTTTGTATCTCACAATTTATTTCTCACCAATCTGAGTATATTTCTCATAATTCTGACTTTTTTCTTAGAGTTGTGAGAAAAAAGTTTGAACTATGAGATAAAAAGTCACAAATACTTTTTATTGGGCTTCCAATAATTTAATTTAATTTAATTTAATTTAAAGGGGTGGTTCATTGCACTTTCACTTTTTTAACGTTAGTTAGTTAGTTAGTGTGTAATGTTGCTGTTTGAGCATAAACAATATCTGCAAAGTTACGAAGCTAAAAGTTCAATGCAAACTGAGATATCCTCTTTTAAAATTCTGGCAGTTTAATGCCTACAAAAACGGACTACAACGAGTTACTTCCCGGGTTCGTTACATCACAAACCCAGATAAACCCCGCCCTCGGGAAAAGGCAAAACGAAGCATTAACACATGTTAGACTGCACCCCATAAACACAATCAAGCCTAGAAAAAGACCAGTGAATCACCCCTTTAATTTAATTTAATTTAATTTAATTAAATTAAATTAATAATGTTGTAAACTAATTATACTTATGATCTAAAAAAATATATATTTTTGTAATATATATATATATATATATAGTGTAGTTCTCAGTAAACAACACAGAAGGGGTAAATTTAGGACTTGAAATTTATGATTTTTCTACTGAAGATGATAAAGACAATTTCTTTAGAAAGGAAGGTAAATCATGCAATAAAAGAATAGCATTATGGTGACCAAACTAATATTGCCAGTATAATTAAAGTTCAGTATCCTTACCTTGTTTAACAGCTTAGCTTAACACTTTAACATTTTTTTTTTTGGCTCATGCTCATTCTCTCCATTTTAAGTGTCATCATGCACTGGCATGGAAACTTCCAGTCCAGTTCCCTACAGAAACAGGTCTGCAGGAAAAAGGTTTCCAATAAAACGTCCACGTAACTAAAGCCATCAGTATCAACTGTGAGCAGTGTTTCCATAAGACACTGCAACAAATGTGCTCCTTGACACTTTAACTCTCTTTGACAAATGGTGATATGAAAATAATAATAAGCTAAATAAAAATAAAAAAATACCTATCAAGATATCCCCACCTCTTTATCAATCTAAAGCTTTGTCTGACAATCGTTACAAGTACAGGTGTCTGGCAAATGCAGCTGAATTTATACTCTTTCATCATGTTCCATTCTCATGCCTCAGTCCCATTTTTTAACGGGAAAGACCTGGGTTGACATGACCACACTACGATGCCTGGCTGCCCTCTGTTAAACTTCCATGGGCTTTGACCAAAAACCATCTCTGATTCTCATTACCTTGTTAAAACATCAAGGCCCAGCCAGGTAAAGGATCCCAACCTATCCAAAAGAATTTGTGAGACATTTTGGAGGAGAATCACCCACAATGTTGAAGAAATGATACACAAGTCCAATGCAAATCAAAAACTTCTATGCGCAAAAACTTCTATATTTAATTAAAAAAGAAAACACAAACAAAAACATCTATTTGCTGAAGGGAACAGGTCTACCAAGTGAATCAAAACATGAAAATGTCAGAACATGACTTTACACAGCACATTGGAAAGCGCTGAAGATGACACCTGGCTTGCTCAATCTATTGTTTTGGCAGAAAGAAACTTTTCAAATTTATAAACAGTTCAAACATGTGAAAGCACTTTGACGTGGTCTTGCTTGCTTCTCTGTATACAGAGAATAATACATGTGGTGGGTGAAGATTTATTTGGGAATACCGTGTCCTAGTATGACCTCATTTAGGGATTGGACAACATGCCAATTAATGTCCCTCTGATTTATCCGGAATTAAAGAAAAATAAATGGCATGGTTAAATTTATGGAAAAACACTCAACTAAAGCATTTATTGTTTTAAGCAGATGTTGGTAGTGAAAAAAAAAAATAGAATGCATTTTCATAAAAGATCTGGCATCATATACTGTATATAAAAAACAGCCAACCAACAGGACGAATAAAAGATGTTATCTTAAGAGTGCATAACATTTTCAGCAGTTCAAGGCAAGACCCTTCTCTCAACATCTGAGCCAAAGACAACATTCCTCAAACGACTTCTATATTCAGCCTCAGAAACATCACTACCTTGATGTAAGTATCAGATTTGTGCATTACTGAAACAAGATAAACCAACTGCGGATAAAAAGAGAACATAAACCTTGATTGAAATACACGTGTGTATGGTAAACACTGATCCCTATGAAATACAGAGGATTCCATTAAAAACATACAGAGGCAACAGCTGTGAATTGGATTCATGTGAGCTGCTAGTGTTTTGAGCCTAAAGCTTTTCCACAATGTTTGCCATATGTCTCTTCTAAACTGATTTGTTGCTACTTAGACACATAGACATTACTGTTTCTTCCCTGCGGTGAACCAGGAAGCTGAATGTGTATAACTTAAACCAGAGGAAAGAGAGCAAGCATAAAGAGAGAAACAGAGACAGACAGGAGAAGAAATGAAGGAAGGAGGGAAGGACGGAGGGAATGAAGAAGGAAGAAGGAAAGCAAGTAATTTTCTGAGACCCTTGGCCACACATATAGAGCAAAGAAAACATTTGTCTTAGAGAATTAGAGAAAAGGACAGAAGGAAGAAAGACAAAAAGAAAAGGTTTATATTAGAGAACTGGGGGAGTGATAAAAGTAAGGAAGGAAGGAAGTGGAGAGAGAGAGAGAGAGAGAGAGAGAGAGAGAGAGAGAGAGAGAGAGA
>NW_015549594.1:464628-467772 GCF_001515605.1 Sinocyclocheilus anshuiensis | reverse complement strand
GGAGAGAGAGAGAGGGGGGGGGAGGGAGGAAGGGAAGGGAAGACATTTTCTGAGACCTTTGGTCACACATAGAGCAAAGAAAACATTTGTCTTAGATAATTCTATTAAAGAAATAGGATAAAAGGAAGGAAGGAAAACAGAAAAAAGGAAAATAAAAGGTTTATATTAGAGAACTGGATGAGTCAAAGGGAAGGGAAGGGAAGGGAAGGGAATGGAAGAAGGGAAGAAAGAAAGAAAGAAAGAAAGAAAGAAAGAAAGAAAGAAAGAACAAAAAGGAGAGGAAGGAAAGAAGGAAGGAAGAAAAGGAAGGAATTTTCTGAGACCTTTGGCCACACACAAGAGCAAATAAAAAATTTGTCTTAGAGAATTATATTAGAGATACGGATAGAAGGAAGGAAGCAAGGAAGGCAAACAAAAATAAAAAGTTTATATTAGAGAATTGGGGGAGTGATAAAGGAAAGAAGGGAGGGTGGAAGAAAGAAAGAAAGAAAGAAAGAAAGAAAGAAAGAAAGAAAAAAAGAAAAAAAGAAAGAAAGAAAAAGAGAGGACAGAAATTTCTGATGAAGAGGGAACTTTATTTCTACCAACTCGTATAAAAATACAACTACAATCTCCAAAAAAAAAGAAAAAGCAATAAAGAAAAGAAAGCTTCTATTAGACTTAGGGAACAGCCTGAGCCTGACCACACATATAGAGGATCTTTTGTTTCTGTTGAACAGGTAAACATTTCAATTAAACAACTCCAAATCCATCACAGGAGCAGCTCCGTATCCAAAGAGCTGGAAGTTTTACCAGTTCCATTAAACAGCAACGCTCTGGTACCAAACACACGTGGCAGCCCGGCAAAGTACTTCACAAACAACATCTGGCCTTCGTTGTCTACTTTGATGAACAGAGGGCGAGCGATGGATAACAATGGTTTGTAATGTATCAATTCTTGGCATTTCCTCCACAAAAATGATTAACAGACTCGATCTCCCACGTGAAACATACTGTCTTCGACGAAAAGAGGATATAAAAGGTTAATTGTAGCAGAGGAAAGGTGGGTGTTAGCGCTATGCAGAGTTTACTTGGATGGGAGTGAAAATGAAAACTCTTTAATCTGCTTTCATTTTCGTGCAAAGAGGTTTTGATATAGTCACTACACTTGCCATCTACGTCATAGCGCTGCTAAGAGCTTAGCTGCCGCTCAGCTTCAATTAAATTGTGATACATGCTCTTTCCTACAATTTGATATACTCCCACACTTGACAGCAACAAACAGGTGATAACACTTAGCCTTCATGTGCTGTAAAGGTAAGAAAATGCCTGGAAGACATGTTTATATACTGAACGTGACTAAAGGCCGACCACACCAAAGAAAGCCCTAAAAAATTTCAGTGAGTGCAGAATGAGAAAATACGAAGAACACATTTGAAAGCACGAGCTGGTCCAAAACAAGATACAGCGATCAGTCCTCTTTAACAGATTAGAAAACATATACAGTAACAATCACACCCACTAATAATAAAAACTGCAAACCTGCAATACTAATCATAAAATCACAACACATAATCAAATACGTAACCAAATGTTCAAAATTGTAGGGGAACCAAATGTAAGTTAGATTCTGATATTGAAAAACTAAATGACCACAAACAAACTAATTTATAATAAAGAATCAATCTTATTTGAATACTATCACTGAATGCCGCAGAATTTGCTAAAATTTAATTTACTTATCCTCAGGCCATCCAAGATGTAGAAGAGTTTGTTTCTTCATCGGAACAGATTTTGAAAATGTAGCATTACATCACTCACTCATCAATGGATCCTCTGCAGTGAATGGGTGCCGTCAGAATGAGAGTCCAGACAGCTCATAAAAACATCACAATCCACAAGTAATCCACATCAATCGACATCTTGCGAAACAAAAACCTGTGTGTTTGTAATAAATCCATTATTATTTTTTAACTTTAAACCATTGCTTCCGCTAAAATATGGATAGAGTCCTCTATACATAATATTGCGTTCTCCAGTCAAAAAATCAGCTTGTATGAATCAGGAGAGAAATATGCACAGATCAAGCATAGTTCACAAACAAAAACAGTCCAAATTTTTTTTAAAAGCTAAATTTCTCTTTATCTGTTCAGATTAAGAAATAATCTCATCTACATCATGGGTGTAACTTAATTTTTACTTTTTTTTTGGGGTGAACTGTTCCTTTAAAGATGTAATAATGTATAATTTCATATTAAAGGGTTAGTTCACCCAAAAATGAAAATTAGCCCATAAATTACTCACCCTCAAGTCATCCTAGGTGTATATGACTTTCTTCTTTCAAACGAATCCAGTCGGAGTTATATTAAAAATTGTCTTTGATCTTTCAAGCTGTTTAATGCCATTCAGCGGGTGTTGCATGCATCAGTCCAAAAGAAGTTAAATAAAAAGTGCCCATCCATAAAAAAAAAGTGTCTCACACGGCTCCGGGGGGTGAACAAAGGCCTCCTGTAGCGAATCGATGCGTTTTTGTAAGAAAAATGTCCATATTCAAAACGCATGTAGCTTGCGCCAACAGTTGTACACGGAAGCAGTTCCGGGCGGATGACGTATGAGGTCGGCGTTGCGCATGCGCCGCTTAGAAGTGACGAATGCGGAAGCGCAGTGAAGAGATCATAACAAAATAACGGTCACTTATTAGAAGTACAAAACAAGGATTTGTAAAGAACAATGTCGGAGGATTTCGATATAAGCCGAGAGGAGACTGGTTTTCCTTTGCTAAAGTAAGGAAACTTTGCTTCCTTTGCTCCTGTTAACAAACGTTGGTTTTCAGAATCAGAATCAGAATGAGCTTTATTGCCAGGTATGTTTACACATACGAGGAATTTGTTTTCGTGACAGAAGCTTCCACAGTGTAACAGAATGACAGTGACAGAACAAAAAACACAGATAATAAAAAATAGAACAAGTAAATACGGAACAAAAATATATAAATTGACAACTGTATGTGCAGGTATATTACAATAGACAGTTTTGTATGTACAGGTACTGTATATTATGTGCAAATTTTAGGTGTAGACTGAGTATGAGTGTTAGATAAATAAGTGTATGAGTGTATAAATAGTGTGTGTTCCACAGTTATTGTTAAGTGTTCATGAGATGGAT
>NW_015549594.1:455545-464314 GCF_001515605.1 Sinocyclocheilus anshuiensis | reverse complement strand
GTAGCTTGCGCCAACAGTTGTACACGGAAGCAGTTCCGGGCGGATGACGTATGAGGTCGGCGTTGCGCATGCGCCGCTTAGAAGTGACGAATGCGGAAGCGCAGTGAAGAGATCATAACAAAATAACGGTCACTTATTAGAAGTACAAAACAAGGATTTGTAAAGAACTTATTACATTTTGAATATGGATATTTTTCTTACAAAAACACATCGATTCGTTGCGCAGACTCCGGTCCCAAATCACTGCAATATGGCCACGCCCTGTTGGGACAATGGTGGCTTCACTTTTCTTCAATGAAAGAGATTGAAGTGTGTCGCCCATCTTTTTGTACAGTCTATGATACAGGCACGTAGCGCATGCGCGTGCTTCGGGTGTACACGCTCAGAAAAAGCGCATGTCAGAACAGCACGCAAATTAAACGTTTAACCGGCAAGGCTTTAAAGCACATCACCAACAAAAAAATTTCAGTGAGTGCAGAATGAGAAAATACGAAGAACACATTTGAAAGCACGAGCTGGTCCAAAACAAGATACAGCGATCAGTCCTCTTTAACAGATTAGAAAACATATACAGTAACAATCACACCCACTAATAATAAAAACTGCAAACCTGCAATACTAATCATAAAATCACAACACATAATCAAAGATGTAACCAAATGTTCAAAATTGTAGGGGAACCAAATGTAAGTTAGATTCTGATATTGAAAAACTAAATGACCACAAACAAACTAATTTATAATAAAGAATCAACCTTATTTGAATACTATCACTGAATGCCGCAGAATTTGCTAAAATTTAATTTACGTATCCTCAGGCCATCCAAGATGTAGAAGAGTTTGTTTCTTCATCGGAACAGATTTTGAAAAATTTAGCATTACATCACTCACTCATCAATGGATCCTCTGCAGTAAAATGGGTGCCGTCAGAATGAGAGTCCAGACAGCTCATAAAAACATCACAATAATTCACAAGTAATCCACATCAATCGACATCTTGCGAAACAAAAACCTGTGTGTTTGTAATAAATCCATTATTATTTTTTAACTTTAAACCATTGCTTTCGCTAAAATATGCATGCGCAACGCTGACCTCATTCGTCATCCTCCTGGAACTGCTTCCATTTACAACTGTTGGCACAAGCTACATTAAAGTGATTATTACATTTTGAATATGGATATTTTTCTTACAAAAACACATCGATTCGTTGCGCAGACTCCGGTCCCAAATCACTGCAATATGGCCACGCCCTGTTGGGACAATGGTGGCTTCACTTTTCTTCAATGAAAGAGATTGAAGTGTGTCGCCCATCTTTTTGTACAGTCTATGATACAGGCACGTAGCGCATGCGCGTGCTTCGGGTGTACACGCTCAGAAAAAGCGCATGTCAGAACAGCACGCAAATTAAACGTTTAACCGGCAAGGCTTTAAAGCACATGCAAATAATGTACTTTTGTGACTGCGAATAAGTGCAGTGTCCCGTGAGAGTAACTCTACCGCTGAGTTAACTGCCTGGATAGAAACCTTAAGGCCCTCGAGTTCCTGTAACAGGTGGAGACAACATGTTTTTATGATTTTGTACTATAATGTGATCCTCTTGGTGTTCATAGGATATTATGTCTAGCAATTTGCACAGGTGCAAAGTGATCACACACAGTGGAGTCACAAGGGAAATTTGGAATTCAAAATCTAATTAAAACTTGGAAATAAATATATTGTTTTAGGAGGTTTTGGGTCAGTAAGATTAAAAAAATAAAGAAAAAAGTCATTTAAAGGGTTAGTTCACCCAAACGGAGGTCTTACGGGTTTGGATTGGAATGACATGAGGGTGAGTAGTTAATGACAGAATTGTCATTTTTGGGTGAACTATCCCTTTAATGCTTTTCTTTTGCAAGGATGCATTAAATTGATCATCAGTGACAGAAAAGATATTTCTAATGTTACAACGAACATCTATTTCAAATAAATGCTATTCTTTTGAAATTTCGGTTCAATAAGAATAATAAGACGACATCTTAAGCACCAAATCAGCATATTAGAATGATTTGTGAAGAATCATGTGACACTGAAGACTGGAGTAATGGAATAAACATTCTCAGACACACATATACAGTAAAGGTGCAAATGTAAAAGCAGCCACCCAAACGAAAACAGCTCATAACGCAGAGTTAAATGCCTGTCCAAAACATGTGCACGCACAGACACCCAGATTTGTGGGAGTATGAGTGATTCAGTGCGATCAATGCCAGCTTCCGCAGTGCACCTGCTCAGGCTCCAGAACCTGACCCCGCTCACAGACACAGAGTGAGATCATCCTCCAGGATCCATGCTACGGAAACATTCCTTAGGAGTGAAACTGTGTCTTCCACCTATTCAGGAAAACATTGCCTTCATTTTTTTTGTCAGAAGCTCTGGTTTTGCCTGCTGCTTGGAGGCAAGGTCCCTCTGCTTTACTAGGGGAAGTGTGGCACCCAGTTCTTTATGCTACCCCGTGGGAGAGAGTGTGTTTGTTTATGGGTAGGATGTTGTGTCCCTATGACCCTCGAGTAAACCCGGCTGTTATTGTGCGATCAAAGTCCTGACATCAGTCTGGCGGGGAAAGCTGTTTGTTTTCACAGCGTGTCTGGTCGGGGTGAGATGACTGAAGGCAGACTTCCCATTTACTCGGTTCACACACCATGAGAGAGAAAAGCACATGCTATGATGTCACGTTGTGTGCCTGATTCCAATTAAGTGCTCTATTAGCATGCAAAGCTGGCAAAGGCTCACGGTGTGTGCTATTGCTATATTATCAATGGGTTCACTCTCACTCACACACTCAGATTTCTTAAACTCCTAACATGTTCAGTAAACACTTTAAAATCCAAATCAAGTCAGATTTTACAGGAATAGTTCACCCACAATGAAAATTCTGTTATTATTTGCTTAACCTCAGACAAAAGTGAAATCAGCCACAAGGTAAGAAGAGCCAGCATCTAGTTTCTAGGCAACCATACACAAAATAAAGCACTGGACATCATTTTCAGGAAGAGACATTGTATATGTGGTGAAGGAAATCGTATGGCAAATGTGGTTGTCATTTATGTGCAAAAATGTGATTTTTCCCTTTCCAAGTGAATTCCGTGCATGTCCACAGTTACAACGATTTACAGAAAACTGATGTAGGAGCATTTTTAGGCACTTATGAATTTAGTTTTTGCTCTCTACTAAAAATTAAACAGTTGGGAAATTACAAAAAAGCATCATAAGAAAAATCCATAACAACTGTATTCCCAGCCTTCTGTAGTCATATGAGAAACAGATGACAATTCAAGCTGTTGTTCACTGATAATCTTGCTTTACAGTCAAGAACCAAATCAGTGAGTTGAACCTGAGAACCAGGTCAATCAGATTCATTATGAACATCATTCTTTTGAACTGATTCTTTTCAGTGAGCTGACTTATCCAGTTCATAAATCAAGTTTTCATAAATCAAAGTTTCACTGAAAAAAGTAAGTCATACAGGTTTGGAATGACAAGAGGGTGAGGAAATTATGACAGAATTTTCATTTCTTGGTGAACTTTCCTTTTGAGTCAGGCAAATTAAATGGTCATTTGTTAACAAGGACGTCCATGCTTTGTGAGCTATTAGCACAGACATGTCAAACAAATCCTGGTAAAACATAAACAGGGAATTGTAATGACTTGCAACGTGGGTAGCAAGTTACAGCCTCTTGTTTTTGTGAAGCAAATGAAGGACAGCCTTGTACGAGTTAAGAAAATCCATCATATGTTTCCTGAAAATCGGATAAGGTTTTATAATCAGTTTTCTGACAGCCTGTGGAGTACATTCTGAACCTTCCAGAAAAGGCTGAAAAGTTGCTGATTCTGGCCACCTTTAAATCGGAGGCTTGTAAAGAACAAGATGTTACCTTTGCGGATAAAGAGGAAAATAAAAGAAACACCCATACATATCTGGCTTGGAGTAAGACATCTACGATAATCTCCCCATCAATCTCATTTTCACAATTCCACATTTGGACTTGATATAACATGATGTTCTTTTCGGCTTTAACAGCCACGATGTGTCTGAAGTCTAACTTGGACAGGGCAACAACAGAGGTGGAGGACAGGCAATGGGCATGGCTTTAAAGTGAAAGAGGGGAATGGATGAAGATAGAGGAACATATAACAGGGAAGCCAAAGGCTGTCATGGTGCAAACACAGTTTGGGACTCCACACTATATTTGGTAAAAGAACCGCTAAAGTGGGAGCACATGTGTTCTGCATCAGTCTCTTTTATAGAGCTAATGATACAGGTGTAAGCCTGAAATCATTTACATATAAACAAGGGTGTAGCAACCATTATAACAGGGGGGAAATGATCATTAGATTTCAGGAGTTTCATTTTGCTTGGCTGCAGTTCCAGAGTAGCCTGTCACATAAATAAAATGACTTCAAGACCAAACAGAAGCATTATCCAAAAGATTGCATTGTCAAAGCACACGCAGCCGAGTTTTCAATTCTCTCTCTCTTTCACTTTCTCTATCTCTATCTCTCTCCCCCACTAATATACATGTATAACACAATATTTAAAATTTAAGACGGTGTGATTTTTGTAATGTTTTTTAACAGACTTTTAAAAATAACATTTACAAAAAAATCTTTTAAAGGGGTCATATGATGCAATTTAAATTTTTCCTTTCTCTTCAGAGTTCTTGGTGCATGAAGATCTGTAAAGTTGCAAAGACTAAAGTCTCAAATCCAAATAGATATTCTTTATAAAAGTTAAGAGTCAACCACGCCTACCTAAAACGGCTCGTTCTAACACGCCCCGAGTTTTGAGCAGTGTAGAGTAGCACTTGTTGTTTGTCATTTGTCCGATCACAAATGCAGACATGGTTTTATGTTTACGCGGCGTGATGCAACGCAACGCGTAAAAAGACAGTATAAGTCATTATAATCCGTAATTATGTCCCCACTGGATGCAACAAATGCCTCGTTTATAATGGGTTTTAATGTTTTTGTCTCGTTGTTCTGACCGGACAGGGCATCACAATATGGTAAGGGGCGTAACATTTCCGTCACACGCTTGAGGTATTCGGCCAATCACAATGCACTGGATAGCTGGCCAATCAGAGCACACCTCGCTTTTCAGACCAATGAGCTTTGTAAAAATCGACACGTTTCAGAAAGGCGGGGCATAGAGGAGAAACAATAATGTACAGTATGTGGAAAATAATGTTTTTTGAACCTTAAACCGCATAAACATTTCTTTACACCAAATACACAAAATGATGTTCTTTTTAGCAACATCATATGACCCCTTTAAGCTCACCAAGAATTTATTTGATTAAAATATACAGTAAAATAATAATATTGTGAAATATGAATTTAGTTTAAAATAACTTTTTTTTTTCATATTTTAGAATGTAATTTATTCCTGTAATGGCAAATCTGAATTTTAAGCAGCCATTATTCCAGTCTTTAGTGTCACATGAAATTTCAGAAAAATGTATTATGATCAGTACTGATAGTGGAGCATACTATTATTTTGGAAACTTTAGATACTTTTTTCAGTATTTTATGATGAACCGAATGTTTTTTTTCTTTCTTTCTTTGTAACACTGTAAACGTAACATTGAACATTTTATATGCTTTTTGTACTACATACATAGGCATAGTTTATTTATTTATAGGGATGTAATGATATCAGAATCTCACAACACGATAATTATTGCAATATTAAAAAAAAAAGACAAATGAAGAATCGAAAAAAAAAAAAATAAAATTGTACATTTAAGTTGAATTATTCTATCTAATGCACTTTGAGAGTTCAAAATTAAGAGCTCAAACCCATATTCTTAACTAAGAAAACTTCAAGTCAAAAAACGTCAAAAGTCAGAAAAAATTCAGTGAATTGAATTGTACCTGAACTCAACCCTCTTTTTATTTGTGATATACTGTCTGTCTAAATTACATTCACATTAGTGTTTTAGGAAAACAAACAAATTAGAATATAATAATAATAATAATAATAATAATAATAATAACTATGACAGTAATAGCCATATACAGTATTGTAAAACAATTGCACTGTAAAATCAATGAAAATTAATATTTCATAGGTATATTATATTTGCTTTACACTACAGTAGGGAAATTACAATACTTTCCTAATTTCTACACTTGAAAGATATATTTAGAATTTGGACTGCATTTAAACCTCTATTCATACTGCACTTTTAAGCTTTTATTTTAAAGGAAAACTCCAGCTTCAGTGAAAACATGCTTACAAAAATGCATCTCACTACAAATCCAGTCAAATGCTGTAATCATCTGCTGCGAAAATAAAGCCTAACTGGTGGCTGTTGCATTCCCAAACACGTGCTAAACCCACAGCACGTGCAATAAACGAGCACACTGTATTCATTCACTGTGAACGGAGCCATTCTGAGGCACGGAAAACACCGGATCACGAGCTGATGATAAAGGGATTGAGCTATATTGTGCTTTCGGTTCTAGTTCGTTTGACAGATATTGTGCCAAAGCATAATGGCCCAAACCACAACTTTAAAGACCTTTTATGTTAGAATAAGAAGTTTAAATATATTTTAAAAACTAAACTTTTTGCCCGGAAGACCTATCGTTTCATATGACCACCTGTAACAAATTAGTCCACTGAAGGCGAGCGTAGTATGACACTAACAGGGTGAAACAATTACAAAATAAAAGACATGAAAACATGAACATGAAACAAAACCCAAAACCCGAACCCCACAATACACCACCATAATATCGAGACGGTATTGTTATCGCGATATCACGATATTCATACTATTGTTACATCTCTATTTATTTATTTGTTTCTTTGTTTGTTTATTTATTTAAATTAAAAAAAGAAGAGGAAGAATAAAAATTTTACATTTTTAGTCTTGTACTGCTCAGTCCCAGGCAGAGGTTCACTATTCTTTTCAGGAAAGGAAATTGGTAGCAAAAGGAAAGTGTCCTGGATTTAAAGTTTCGGATATTCATCCAAGGTTATTTAACATATGACCATTTTTGCTTCATCCTGAAAGGCTTAAATCCTAATCATTACCAGAAACAACTCTTGCTGCGGCTCTGCCCTACACAGCTTCAAGGTGGTCTTTCTCATTGCACTTACAACACTTCACAGTTTAAGCTGTGAGCAGATCAATCAATCATCGGATATGTCTGACACATACAAAACAGTGAGACACATGTGTCTCAAATCCTTATGCAGCACGGCAAGTCCAGTATCAAGACCTGCTTTCAAGGCCTTCTAAAGAACCATTGATCATCTGTGTGAAAAATCAATTTCAACTCTTGCCTAAAGTGGAATAAAATCTCTGGCGCTGGTATAGAGCACAGTAATTACCTAAGTACGAAGACCAGGGGGACTTGAGAGGTGAAAAGCACAACTTTAGAGTTGAAGGCCTTTCAGGTTAGAACATATTCATTCTACTCAGCAAACTCTGGCAGAACAATAACATGGACCTTATCCAGGATCACACTGTCTGATAAATGAGGCTTAGAATGAACATACATTCACCCTGATTGAGGTGAGAGTTTTTGATGTTCATGGAGAAATCCCATGTGATGTCCATTATGCCCAGGATTGAGATGTGAGACTTAATATTCACCTCAAACTGTTTAATTCTTTCAAAATTACACAAATACATAACTGTCTAGAATCTAAAACAGGGTGAAAAGCACAACATGGAGGGTATTTCAGATCAGATTTCAGATTATTAACTATTTAGAGGCCAAATACGATTCTTAATCCAGAACTTTAACCCTCTGGTGTCTGAGGGTGTTTTGGGACCCTGGAGAAGTTATGACATGCCCTGACATTTGTGTTTCCCCTTCAGGAACTCGAGCTGCGTCGAGATTCGCTTTGGGAACGCCCCTGCGTGACCGCGTTCTGAAGCACGTGTAAAATCAGTCCAATGGAGCAGCGAGACGTCACGAGCGGGGTGACGTGAGCGCCAGGAAGTATAAAAGCACATCCGGCAGAGCGCAAGTTAGCTTCTGCTCTTCAGTAGCGCTCTGTGTATGTGTCAGTATATTTACTGTTGTCTGTCAGTGCACAAGCATTCAAAAGAATATGTCAAAGTCTAAACTACATCTATGGAGAGCAAACGGCATTACAGACGTTGTTCCGCTGACGCGAGCCTGGCCGCTCTCATCAAACACAGCCAGGCGAGAGCGGAGCATACACAGTGAGAGTAACTCGCAGTGATGACAATCAGCTCCCTCAAAAGCTGACCGTGCATGCTCCGCTCCTAAACAAACAGCACACAGATCGTGTGTATCCCCCGATGCCAGATAGCGTGGGCAGGGAGTTCCTGAGGTTTGCTTTCGGGGGCGAAGCATACCAAAATCGGATCTATTTGCGTCGCAGGAAACGACACACTGCCCGCTCGTTCTCCCTCACGCATCCAGCTCCACTGGGGCTGGATGCCATGGTACAGACGTGGCCGAGGCTTCGTCTGTAGGCTTTTCCCCCAATCGCTCTGCTCCAGGGAGTTCTGGAGAGAGTACGCCGGGATGGGGTCCGTCTGTTGCTAGTAGCCCCGTTCTGGCCGGCCCGAGTATGGTTCTCGGACTTGGTGTCCCTCCTCGACGGCTCTCCGCTGGAGATTCCGATCAGGAGGGACCTCCTCTCTCAGGCGGGGGGCACGTTTCTTCATCCCCGCCCGGAGTTATGGAAGTTGTGGATGTGGCCCCTGAGGGGGCACAGCTCCTAGCATCTGGTCTCTCAACTGA
>NW_015549594.1:453674-455389 GCF_001515605.1 Sinocyclocheilus anshuiensis | reverse complement strand
CGACTGCAAGACCCAGTCAACTGCCCAATTGGTACAGTTCTGGAGTTTCTGCAGGAGTGATTCTTCGCAGGGTTATCTCCCTCCACTCTGAAGTTATACGTGGCGGCCTTAGCTGCTTAGCACGCCCTTCTGGGTGGTCAATCATTTGGAAGACACCCACTTATCACTCGTTTCCTCCGTGGCACCCTGAGGCTGAGGCCGGTACAGCGCACTAAGGTGCCCTCATGGGACCTGGCTGTGGTTCTAGAGGGCTTATGCAATGCCCCCTTTGAACCCATAGAAGAAGTTTCAGTCAAGTTGCTCATGCTCAAGACTATCTTTCTCCTCGCTATTTCCTCACTTAAAAGGATCGGGGATCTGCAGGCACTTTCTGTTTCGTGCATTTGTGCTGCGGCGGCCTGGTCCTCTCCGCACACTTTTGTCCGCTTCTATAACCTAGACCTGGCATCTACCCCAGGTTCCCAAGTTCCCTCTTCGTGATGTGCTCATGAGATACACACACAGGCAGGGACTTGGTAGTATGGCGCAGTGGGTATTCTCGTTCCCAAAGCGACTTCGACGGAGACGCTGCGTCTCTTTGCCATACTCCCTGCATCCCTCCAGGCGCTACTTCATCAAAGCTAACTTGCGCTCTGCCGGATGCGCTTTTATACTTCCTGGCGCTCACGTCACCCCGCTCGTGACGTCTCGCTGCTCCTGACAGAGACAGAGAAGGCAGAGAACGCACCCTGTTTATTTTCTTTATTTTACAAAAGCACATTGTTTTGTTGTTATTATGACTATACACAAATAAATGTAGACCCTTTGTAGTTTCAAACCATACCTTATTCTTATCTATACGTATTTTTAGTTATTTTCGCGGTCATACAGAAAATATGAGACAGACCGCACCAGTGTGGGCTTCGACCCGAGGGGGATAAAAGCAGAAAATACAGGCAATATGTCACAATTATCACAGGCCAGAATGAATGAACTATGAACGAATTAACAAACGATCAACTGTCCAGAGTAAGAGGTGGGCAGTTCACACTGAATTCAGACTAAAACACTTCATTTTGGTCTCGTCTGACTGCAATAATCCGATCCCATGACACAAATGAGCTGTTATTATGCTTTTTGGCAAACTCTAGATGTGCTTTCGCTTGTTCTTTTTAGTAATGGCTTCTTGCATGCTTCCCTCCCACATGATCCGGTTGACAAGTTCACCTTTATCTGCTTTCTGCTACTGAACTATGAAGCTAAATCAAAGTAATCGTTGGCTTCTCTCGTGGTTTCGTCTTGAATGATCACCCTGTCTAGGGAGTTTCTTTGCCTTCTAATATGGCTTCCATTCCCCGATAATAGGACCAATGGTGTCAACTGAAACATCCAAACACTTGGGTAATTCTATAAATTCACGCATTTGTTTTACTTTATCTCAGGAATGGTCTTTAATCTTCATTTTAACAGCAGTGCCTCAGATTTACAACCCTTAACTGCAGGGTTCTTCTCAATAAATTGTGGTGGCTATTTTAATTCACAGGTAGAGGTGAATTTTAAGGCAACTATGCGGGGGATTTCACTGCACAATCAAAGCCTCTGCAACAGAGGAAAGGAAAATCTAAAAGGGGTCATATGATATATGACATATGAAATATTTTTTTTTTGTGTATTTGGTGTAATTAAATGTGTTTATGCGGTTTAAGTTTCAAAAAACACATTATTTTCCACATACT
>NW_015549594.1:434916-439508 GCF_001515605.1 Sinocyclocheilus anshuiensis | reverse complement strand
CTGAATATTTGGGTTGAACTGTTCTGGAACAGTGTTGTAAATACAACTTAACCACTGATTTCTAGTCATGTCCTCTTTCGGAAGGCCAAACAAAGTAGTTTCACTTTCATAACGAAACACAAAGCGTCACACACGGCGGGCTTGAGTGAGGAATGGCCGGTGGGCTAGAGAGAGCGGAGGCCGGCTTGAGTGAGGAACGGCCGGTGGGCTAGAGAACGGAGCGGCCGGCGGGCTTGCAGCAACCACATGTGACGACCCCGGGCTGGACTCCGTTTCATAATGGTAAAAGCTGATCCGGCAATCCACAGCGCGAAGTTGATGTATTTCCTCAGCGACCAGCATGGATCAGCTCTAGGCATGACGAAGCGGATATCTTCCTCTTTTGGAAGGCCAAACAAAGTAGTTTCGCTTTCACAACGAAACACACAGCACCTTCATGACATGGCGGCGGCGTCAACACCAATACTACAGCGAGAATAAAAGTTACGCCTTCTTTCTTTGCGTGAAGAATTCTTATGCAAATCTTCCCACATCGTGACGTAGACATGTGGGGGCGTGTTAGAACGAGCCGTTTTAGGTAGGCATGGTTGACTCTTAACTTTTATAAAGAATATCTCTTTGGATTTGAGACTTTAGTCTTTGCAAATTTACAGAGCTTCTTTATGCACCAAGAGCTTGTAACACTTCAAAGAGAAAGGAAAAATGTAAATCGCATCATATGACCCCTTTAATAAAATATTAATGCATTTTTTTATTGCATTGTTTCATTATTTCAACATAAAATACAGCCACGTTATTTCATTTTGTGGTTCAGACTTAGTGCTGGCAAATTCAATTAAAATTAATTTAGATTTAATAAATTCATGAGCAGTCAGTTGCCATTATCACAAAATAAACCCTGGCAGGATGATCAGGACCCCAGCGTGAGGCAGAGGGATCTTGTATCACCCTGAAGGAGTTTAATTTGTGATAATGACTGTCTGGATGTACATTATCCCACTTATTACACAGCTACTTCCCAAATAAATGGGCATTAGATATTGTTTCTCTTTTTTAGCCTTTATTGTAAAAGACATAGAAGGCAGGCAGTTACAGTATATGTGGATATTATATATCTCAAATGTTTTGTATAAGTCCATATAATAATTTACCTACCTGTCTCAACTTTGGAGTGATCAGTCCGCTCTGTCACCTTCTCTTGACTGATGAGGTAATCAACAATTCTCACTCCGATTGGTGGCTCTGTGTGATTCCAATTTATGATGACCAATGAACTGCTGGGCTCATACGAATGGGACAGCTTGAGCCTGACAAGAGTATAAAATCAACATAGACCTTTTATGACCAAGATCTTCTACTTTAAAACCTCACTTCAGAAATTGTACATTTCCTGAACTCACATAGGTTGAGGCAAAGGAGCACAGGTCGGGAGTCCATCTGTGCCAAAGGCATTGGAGTCACATCGACACCAGTCATTAATAACATCACCTTTAGCAGAACACCACAGTACACTCATCATGGTCTCCTGCAGAGCCTACATGAAAAGACAAAGATGCAGAGCATGTCATATTAATACTAATTCTGTCAGGAGTCAGGACTACTATCGTCAAAGATGATTGACAATTAGCGTACAGTTTGGATTGGCGGTATAGTTCTGTTCTGGGCAAGAACTCCCTGCGCATCCATGCAGCCTAGCATGGATGAGAGCAGGGAAAGCAGCGATGAATCGGAGGTGAGACCATTGGGGAAGCGAATTCCACTTCTCTAAATTCCCGATTCCTAGTGATGATGGTGTTTTGCTTGCTGAATTCGCCATTTAACTAGCTATTGAGCAATGCGAAAACTGCTGATAATACTGAGGGACCTTATATATGAATGCTTAGAAAGGTGTCGTATTCCCATAGGTAGATGGGGATCAGCTGAAAGTCAGCTGATGTGAGCTTGGCTAACGTGACCTGCCAGAACTAACGCTACGCTTCATTATTAATTATAAACAATTATTCTAATATTCACAGTTATATAACACTATTTTTATACTCAATGAGGTTTACAGTATAAGTGGAGAAATGTCCTCTACCACCACTAGAGTGCAGCATCTTCCTGGATGATGCATATTTGTACAGACCACAATTCTTTTAGAGATTAGGATTGTAACAGAATAAGGAAAAAAAAAATATATATATATATAAATAAATAAATAAATAAGACTTGATATCTTAAATCATTTCACTCGTACAGTAAATGCATCTTGATTCGAGAATGTTGATATTTATACTAGAACACAAAATAATTAAAAACTGTTGTAATTATATTTTTTTCAAGTAATTATATTTAATTAATTTAATTTTCATTCAAATGAAACTAACTTATACATAAATAAATAAATAAATAAATAAATAAGCTTTCATTTATTTTGGTGGAAAGGGCCAAAATAATGTAGCACTAGTATATGTGACTCCACTGTCTATATAATTATGTTCAAGTAATTATATTTATTTAATGTAATTTCCACTCAAACATATACATACATACATGTGTTTTTGATTGATCTGTATGCTTACATTTCTGGTAAATAGCAACTGGATATGTTTAACTGATGAACAGACTTTTTTTTTTTTTTCTTTTCTTATTTTATTTTATTTTTTTACATTTTGCTATTTTTAATGTTCCCATCACTATAATGGTGCAATAGGTCCCACACAGACCACCTGTCGACTCCACTAACACATTGTCCACCCGCAACCTTTGTTTTCCCCAGGAGGTGTCCCAGCCTGGCTCACTGCTGCTTAACTTCAGTGGGTAACCTGGCAATGACTGCGGGGTGAGAGTATAACATTATGAGTCACAGATACCTGGTAGGTCTCGTTGCTGTTGACCAGCTCGTAGATTGGCGTGGCTTTAGTGATGTTGAGCAGCACAGGCTCTGCAGGACGTGCAGGCCCAGGGCTCATGTGGCAGAGGTGGCAGGACAGAGGGCACTGGCCCTGGCTGCTGCAGTCCATGCGCACCCCCGCCGCCATGCGCTTGGCACCCGAGTCCAGCAGGCTGGCAATGTATGCTGGGTAAGTAAGTGTACGTGGCTCTTTGTCCCGCTCCTCCGACTCATCCGATGGAGAGTTTCCTGAAAAACAGAATTCAACGTGATTTAGCTTTGAAAATGAAAGTAAGAATCATTCAGTCTTTAGAATAGGGTTGTTTAATTAATTACATTTCAATTATGATTAATGGTTGACAAATATGATTATAACATATGATATGATTATAAATATGAAAATATGAAATTATTATAAAATATTACAAAAATAATTGTGCAACTATTAAGTATGCATATTATTATATTAATATAAGTAATTCATAATATTATTATTAATAATACATTAATTAATAATGACATTATAAAAGTGACAATTTAGGAAGCTTTGCTTCTATTTTAAGCTCATCTGAAAATAAACTAAGATATAATATTAAAATAACACTATAAATGTTTTCAAATTGTTATTAAAAAAATTATTAAATAGTTTAATAAAATAAATATGCTTATTAATTAATAAAATCAAACTGCACGTCAATATTTGTTCTATCAGCTCTATTTCAGACACTATATCATCATTTGAGCCTAAAATGAAAGTGTATTGAGCAAAGCTTTGCTTCTATTTTCATCCCAAAAGTATACGAACTCACAGTTGCTTACTCTGCAGACCGCCACACATACAAAAGTAATCAGCAAGCTCAACAGCCAATTAGGGAATTCCCTTTCACTACAGCACACTTTAATAAAAGACACACACACTTGAGATTTTAAAGACGCGCACACACACACACACCAATAACAAACCACACAGAGATTTTATGAGCCAACAGTGTGAGAAGAAAATGCAGTGTGAGAACCCATTATTCCTTCAGCCTTTCGCAATATCAGGTAGGCCACGTGACGTTTAGCCAAACATTTTGCATAAGATACAAATGAGGAAATGAAAACGCAGCACCCAATAGTGCACTTAATAATAAAGCAACAAAAGCCCTGCTGCAAACTGCAAACATATCAATCAGCCCAACCAAACTGAGTTTTGCTTTAATCTCAGTGAGATTCTTATTTAATTAAAGACTTTTTTATTATTTGGGGAGAATCAGAGCAGTTCTTTCTTTGTTATTCAATATCTAAAGAGGCTCTGGTCTGCAGGAGAAGTGCAAAAGGTCATGCAGCTGACCTTTTGGGAGGTGATGGGAGCAAACCGGCCCTCAAGCCATCCTACCCACTCTCAAGCTCTTTACAAAATATAACGCTTTCTTAATTACTCATAGGATTCTAAATCATCTAAATTGTATCTTCCATTGTATTCCTTTGAAGAAAAGCACTGTAGCTGTGCCAAGAAAACTCAAAGCTCTTAAAGGGGTCATATGATGCGATTTCAAGTTTTCCTTTCTCTTTGGAGTGTTACAGGCTGATTGTGCATAGATAAAACCTGAAGTTGCAAAGACTAAAGTCTCAAAACCAAAAAGATATTCTTTATCAAAGTTAAGACTCTGCCACACCCCCCTAAAACGGCTCGTTCTAACACGCCCCCACATATCTAGGTCACTATGTGGGAATA
>NW_015549594.1:413206-434369 GCF_001515605.1 Sinocyclocheilus anshuiensis | reverse complement strand
ACTTATAACAGAACAGCAATGCATTTTATGGACGACCGTTTCGTGAGCCTAGGAGAGGAGGTAATTCTGATTTTGCTTTGACAATCTGGCGCTTCTGAATCAGCGACTGTAAGTTAGTTTAAGTATTTGCTATTGACTGTTCAAATGCGGAGTTTTGTGCATCGTGTGTGTGTGTGTGTGAGAGAGAGCGAGAGAGGGACAGCGTCACATCAAAGTGGAGTCAGCTGTCTTAACCACGGCTTGTGTACTGCATCATTACTGTGTCTGCTCCCCTTTCGGGCTTGAACTGATGGTAAAACTAATGACATTATTTACTGTCTTTACATTTATTTTGAAAGATGAAGCTTGCGATTATGGTAAGGGGCGTTACATTTCCGACGAGTGCTTGCGGTGTTCGGCCAATCACAATGCACTGGGTCAGCTGGCCAATCAGAGCAGACTGCGCTTGTCAGAAGGAGGGACTTTGTAGAAAACGAAGCCTTTGAGAGAGGCGGGGCATAGAGGACCTACAATAATGTACAGTATTTTAAAAATAATGTGTTTTTTGAACATTAAAGCATGTCAACATATTCTGTTACACCAAATACACAAAATAATGATCTTTAAAAAAGCATCATATGACCCCTTTAAAAAAAGGTTCCTCAAAGTTAATGGATTAAAGGCCTGTGAATTGCACATTTTGGATGCCAATCAGAAAGCTTGAGCTCCTCAGAAACTACTAATGTGTTAAAAGTGTTTCATCAAATTCGATGCCAGCTGTAGATTAAGAAGGCATTACCAATATTCCGCTTAGCTGGTGCTTTAATTAGACAAGAGTGAGAGAATGAAAAAGCAAGAAGAAGTGGGGAAGAATAAATAAGGAAGGCTGGAAGAGAGAGAAACAGTGGGAGAGCTGCACACTCTACAGTGTGCCAATTTGCTTTGACATATTTTCTCTACAGCTCTGGGTTTTGACAGTTATGAAACCGGCATGATGCATTGCAGGCCAAATTAAAACAGGAGAGTGAAGGAAAACATCTCATTAGATAACTTTCATTTTAGGCAGTTGATTTGCATGAAAATGCACGGAAAATCTTGTCATCTGTAGTGTCTCTTTAAGCTCAGAGCTCTTATCGGTGAAGAAAAAGCCTGTGATATTCTCAGTGGTTTGAAGGATTGCCATTTATGACTGCATGCAAATTGTCAGCTGTGACAAAGGTGTGCATTCGGAAATTCCTTCGTACAAGCATATTTTTATCACCACCAACTATAGAAATTCCCTAAAATAAAACCTGTGTCTAACAGACGAAACACTAGATGGCAGTACAGCTCTAGGAGGGGATGTCAACCACACATGAAAGTAGAAAGGGAGGGGGTGACCTAACAAATTTCATTATCATGTCTGCACGGATCCGAAAACACAATCTGCACGATAAAGTACGAAGATAATGAACATTGCTTCCCCTTTTCTCATGTTTTTGACAAGTATGGAAAAGGATGAAACATCAAAATGGAAAGTCATGAATTGCTCTGCGTGTATCCAAAATCCAAGGAGCTTTCAGTCAATAATCAGGACGTTTAAGCACCCCAGTCAAGCAATTTAAACGTGTTGCAATGCGTCTAGGCTCAGGATGTATTTGAACGCTTTAGCAAAGCTTGACAAGCTAATCTCACAAGAAAGATGTTGCATGATGATTATCATACAGTCCTTATTCAAGCACCTGCTTTGTTCGCAGTGCATGTGGATTGAGTTTTAAACATCCAATCACAGGGAGCTCAATGCTAGTCCACAATAACATGTAAATACTCTTCCAGCCAGTCTCTTTCCATCTCACTTATCTCGCCTCTCCCGACCAGCTTTCAATCTTTCTTGTGTTCATTTTATTCGACCGATTTTGGCATGCAGCTGCTGGTCTTAACAGACATGCCCCTCTGTCTCTTAATAAAAGCTGCCGGTGTGGTACAGGTGAGAGTGACTGGGTTTATTTACCTGTGATTGGGTAAAGACACAAAAAGCAGTGACATCTTGTTTGTGAGGCGCGAGGACTAAACTAATTCATCTGTTGGCATGGCGTAGCTGGTAACGCTCCCCGGGACCTCGCTCTGCAATCCGACCTGAACTTCCAGGCTGAGGGGCTTGAATCTGAAGCAATTTTGCAACAGATTCTAAAATGCCTGGCACAGAACCGGCTGAGGGCTTTATTTTTATTATCAAACAAGAACGACGAGGCTTATATCTAAGCCATAGTCCACGGTAAATGTCACAATGTGCAGTACAGGACACTGTTTTGAGCTGTAATTGCATGCAACTAGGAGGAGAGACTGACAGGCAACAATTTAAGGATTTTTTTGGAGAGAAAACCAGGTGAGAATAACTCACAATCACATCAAAGCAGGCGGTGATTGAACAAACATTGTTAATGGGAACTAAGTACCAGGAATGTAATTTGTTCTGTGCACTACACATAAACATATTTTTGCTGTGTAGTATGTATATGTGTATGTGTGTGTGTGTGTGTGTGTGTGTGTGTGTGTATATAATGTGACCCTGCACCACAAAACCAGTCATAAGTGTCAATTTTTTTTTAAATTGAGATTTATACATCATCTGCAAGCTAAATAAATAAGCTAAGGATAGGACAATATTTGGCTGAGATACAACTATTTGAAAATCTGGAATCTGAGGGTGCAAATAAATCTAAATATTGAGAAAATCGCCTTTAAAGTTGTCCAAATTAAGTCCTTAGCAATGCATATTACTAATCAAAAATTATAAAATAATTATAAAATACATATGCATTTATTTTTTAAATAAAATCTTTCATTATAATAATAAAATGGTAGTTTTAGTCAGTAAGTCATTTTAGCTAGCATCTCATTTTAGTTGACAAAAATAATGTTTTGTTTGATGAGAAAGAGCAAAGTTATTTAATATATAATTTTTTACATGCATTAGATATTTTACATATTAATTTAAACATGTATCAGCATTTCAATCATGACAACTCGCGGAAGATTTTAGCATGGATATGGATATGACAATGTTAATGTATTTGGTCTTGGCGGAATAGATCTGCTAGACTGCTGCTGAATTGCTGCTGCTGTTGGTTATTGCTGTAGTTGTAAATTATTGCTGCTGCTGCAAGCAAGTACAGGAACTTGCTACTGCCAATGCATATGGCGATACGGAGCTGTGAGTATTTAAGACATGCTGCTGCTGCACAAATAGCATATAAAATAACCCCTAGCAGATCTATACAGGTGGAGCTGGGGAAGGTGGAGGGTTTCAGAGAAACTCTGAAAGCGCGCTGCAGGAATCTCAAGTGAATGCTAGCCAGCCATATAAATGCAAGGCAGTAAGCTCATTGGCTGCATATGCAGCATGAACCAATCAGATTGTGCCAAGTCGTTTAACTCTCTGAATATCATCAGTTACATTAACAACCCGTCACCTGCGCCATCTAGAGTTTCATGACTGAACTATATATATTTCAATCATGACAACTCTCTGAAGATTATAGCATGGATATGGATATGACAATGTTAATGTATTTGGTCTTGGCGGAATAGATCTGCTACACTGCTGCTGAATTGCTGCTGCTGTTGGTTATTGCTGTAGTTGTAGATTATTGCTGCTGCTGCAAGCAAGTACAGGAACTTGCTATTGCCAATGCATATGGCGATACGGTACCATGAGTATTTAAGACATACTGCTGCACAAATAGCATATAAAATCCCCCCCCCAACAAAGCTGGAAGAAACAAAACAATTAAATATGTATGCTGCTGCTATACAATAATATGCTTAAAATCATCCCTATAAGGCAGAAGAAATATAAAAGGTAAACCCCCCCAGAACAAGCAGATCTATTGCCAAGATATATGTACTGCTCCTGCTCCAGAGAGCCGTGAGACCGTGTGTTTTCTATCTATGTGAGCCTAGGCCGGCTTTGCCGAATGGTTTAGCGCTAGTGAACTATTGCTGTGTGTACCTGATTGGTTAGTGAACTGAGTTAAATATGTTTCTGGGCTAATGGATCCCAGATAAATTAACTAGTGGCTTAACAATGTGAACCTGGGTGCTGTACCCTTAGGTTTATTTAACTAATGACCTAAATAACTATGTGTGTCTGAGCCAATAGCTCAAACTTGCCTAGGTAGAAACGTGCACTGTGTCATTAACAAACAGGAATCACACTGTATAGGCTGATAGATGAAGTAACCCCCAGCAACCACCTGACTCAGGCTCGGGCGGCCTGAGGAAATAGTTTTAAATTTGTCATTCAAGTTGTAATTATTATTTTTTTTTCCATCAATGTTAATGCAATGGAAATACTTACCTTTAAATTATTAATAAGCTAACAAAATATTTGGCGAAAGAATAAATCACTGTACACCCTGTAGTTGTGGTGTCATATGCCCAGGACTAATTCTGCCTCAAAAGCAGCTGCTCATTTATTTTGATAATTTAAAATATTTATATTGCATATTAAAAACAATAATGTTTGCACTGTGTGAACACATCATTTCTAAATGCATGGCTCGTTCCAAGATGGTCTTGAGCAAGACACTACAGTGACTTTATTTAAATGCAGTTGTCTGCTTTTATATTAATTGTGCATGCAGACTGCTGCTAATATTTCTAACATTGCATCTGAATTTTGCTATGCGTGCTGATGCTATTAAAATTCACTAAACTAGCGATCTGAATAGCTATGCATACTGCTGCTACAGCTGCACAAAAGTACTTAGAATTGCTATAAGTGTCTTTATTAACAAGCAAACACAATCAAATAATGCCTATTTCGCTTTGAGGAGTTCACAAAATCTACTGTAAGCCCTGTTAAATAAGCAAATAAATAAAATTCCTATTTCACTTTAAAGAGTTACTTACCCCATGCATTATCACTGAAATTTCCAGCAACTAAAGTACTTTCTGCTGTCGCTGTTATATTAGCAACAATTTGACTTTCTGCTGCTAATATTATTTCTAACATTGCATATGAATTTGCTATGCATGCTGCTGCTTTTAAATTCGCTACATGCAATCTGAAATTCTCAATAACTATGCATACTGCTGCTACAGCTGCACAAAGGTACTTAGAATTACTATAAGCCCCTTTTAAATAAACAAACACAAATTATGCCTATTCGCTTGAAGAGTTCACATACCATCCATTTTTTAGACACTGAAGCTTTAGCAATTGTAAGTCGCTTTGGGTAAAAACGTCTGCAAAATGAATAAATGTAAATGTAAACTACAGTCTACCTACTGCTGCCGCAACTAAACACATAATTTGATTTGCTATGCATACTGCTATTAATAATTCGCTAATAACGCAATCTGAAATTCTATGGATACTGCTGCCACACTCCATGAAAGTACTAGAATTGCTGTAGCCCATCCATGCATTATCACTGAAATTTCATGCAACTAAAGTACTTTCTGCTGCCCCTGCTATATTAGCAATGATAATTGGTTTGCTATGCAGACTGCTGCTAATATTATTTCTAACATTGAATCTGAATTTGCTATGCCATTCTGCTGCTATTAAATTCACTAAAAATTGCGATCTGAATAGCTATGCATACTGCTGCTACAGCTGCACAAAAGTACTTAGAATGACTACAAGCATCTTTATTAAACAATGAAATGCAAACAAATGCCTATTTCGCTTTTGAAGAGTTCACAAAATTTCTGTACGCCCTGTTAAATAAACAAAGTAATAAAAGCCTATTTCAATTTTAAAGAGTTACTTACCCCATGTGTTATCACTGAAATTTCATGCAACCAGATACATTCTGCTGCCGCTGATATAAACAGTAATAATTCGATTTGCTATGCATACTGATATTATATCGCAATAACGCGATCTGAATTCTATGATACTGCTGCTACACTCCATGGAAGTACTATAATTGCTGTAAGCCCAACTGAATACACAAATAGTAAATTCGAGTGTCCTATTAGCTACATTGTACATGGGCTACTGATTGGAAAATGATTTATTATTAGTAGTATCTTTATATTTTAAACAAATTCCTATTAGCTACATTGTACATGGGCTACTGATTGGAAATTATTTATTATTAGTAGTATCTAGTTATATTTTAAACGAATTCATGATTACCTTTAAACTATCACTAAACATGACTTTCATAATAAACTCTTCACTATCACTGAACCAAGGTAACGAGTGAAATAAAGATGTGGCCCCTTTAAGAATGAGCGCTCCCTCTTCTGAAGTGTATTGCAATGCGGCACGAGTACAAGTATGAGCGGGTATATTATTTTCTGTTGCTCATTAAGTTGTTATGGTTAAATAGGTAAGGCTGTTGACAGCATGATGTGTATGAAAGACAGTTATACAGGTTCACCTTGCCTTAAAACTGTGAACAACTGAAGCGCCCCAGACCCCAGTGAGTTGAGCATCTGAAAGCAATCCGTTCGCGGTTAATGTAGAAATGAATGCCCTCAGAATATATTAAATGCATTGGAGATTTCGGGTAAATAAGGTAATCCCCAATTCACTTTACTGTTCTAAAATCCACGACGCTTGACGTTGAATTCTCACATACTGTACATGAACTAGGAAAACTGCTTGCTGCTGCTGCTAATGCTACTGCTGTTATATGAACAAGACATGATTAGTAATTACTCCTCATGCGAATAGCCTGCACGTAGTTTTACAACTTGTATGTTTTCTAGTTTAAAAATGCAAATCCGATGAACGCAAGACGTGACGTCTCCGTTCCCTCCTTCAGGGAACGAGGGTTACATACGTAACCGAGACGTTACATTAACAACCCATCACCTGCGCCATCTAGAGTTTCATGACTGAACTATATATTTAACCACATGTGAAAATTGTCTGTAATGTGACCATAATAATATTCTTTCTAGATTTTTCTTCTCCAGAAAAGTGTATTGTTAACATCTTTCATCAACATTTATTTAAAATCTAAACTACTACTACTACTACTAACTACTAATAATGCACATTTTTCATCTTCAATAACATTAAAGCAATTAAAAAAAAACTTTTTGCCAGTAATTTCATTAATGAGATTAACACTCCATTTCAATTTTTTAGTTCAGCGGACCACTGGAACCCCTACAGCAACAGTGCACTAATCAAATATTTGCAGTCTGCTGTAAGTATCCCTTGGTGTTAGAGGATGATCTCAGCAACAGGGATTCTGTGCCAGCCAGGTGCCGTTTTCCGGGTCTTATCTGTCTGTGCACGGCAAGCAGCTGGCATGCTTTTCACGAGCGGATTACGCGCTAATGGTGCTGTTCGCTCATACTATCATTTCCGCTTTACGAGGGACATGCCGACCTTCAAGTACAGCTCAAAACTTTCACCCCTTTTAATTGATGGATGATTTAGAGGGTGTGTGAAAGACTTTTGAAAGATGACAAAGAAAGAAGATCAAAGACGAATTGACGGATGCATTAATCTGAGATTAGAGTAGAGTTATTAGCCTGAGGAGCATTAGATTGTATTGTGAGTGAAACTCAGAGATGGGCTCTGCCATTTTCTTATTTTACTTCTCTGTCCAAGGCTAAACTATTTTGAGTCTTTTTACAAAAAAAAAACAAAAAAAGAAAAAATGCTAAGAGTGCTGAAATATGCATTATACCTTTTATCCTGGCAGAGTAGGATGATCCAACCTATCTGTGGTAAAGAAAAGGTGCAGCAATATTTTGAATGTGGAAGAAAAACTAATTTCACAGAAAGATTGAATTTTGCAGTTCGGATAACAAACAGAATGGTTTTCTCTAAGTGTTTGTTACAGATACTCTTTGCAAGAGTACTCTTTCCAGAGCTTTTGTCATACTTTTAAACATAGCTGTTAAATCTCTCTTAAAAGGGACAGTTTCCTCCAAAATGAAAATGTGTTTTTTGTTTACTGACCATGAAATCAACGGGGTCCAAAAAACGTTTGAAATGAAGTCATAAATGAACAGTTTTCTCAAAAAGTAAAATTCTGTCATTATTTACTCACCTTCCAGTTAATGGGAACAAAAAAACTTATGAAAAAAAGTCATATACGCTTGAAACGACATGATGGTGAGTACATAATGACAGAATTTTTATGTCGGGGGTGAACTATTTCTTAAAACAGAACTTAAAAGAGAAGTTCACTTCCAGAATTAAAATGTTCTGGTAATTTACTCACCCCCATGTCATCCAAGATGTTCACTCTTTGCAAGAGTACTCTTTCCAGAGCTTTTGTCATACTTTTAAACATAGCTGTTAAATCTCTCTTAAAAGGGACAGTTTCCTCCAAAATGAAAATGTGTTTTTTGTTTACTGACCATGAAATCAACGGGGTCCAAAAAACGTTTGAAATGAAGTCATAAATGAACAGTTTTCTCAAAAAGTAAAATTCTGTCATTATTTACTCACCTTCCAGTTAATGGGAACAAAAAAACTTATGAAAAAAAGTCATATACGCTTGAAACGACATGATGGTGAGTACATAATGACAGAATTTTTATGTCGGGGGTGAACTATTTCTTAAAACAGAACTTAAAAGAGAAGTTCACTTCCAGAATTAAAATGTTCTGGTAATTTACTCACCCCCATGTCATCCAAGATGTTCATGACTTTCTTTCTTCAGTCGCAAAGAAATTAAGGATTTGTGGTTATAACAACTGATGAGGTTAGAGACATCAACTGAAAAACGTCTACTATAAATGCTGTCAGAGTAAACAGGTGATAGTTTTTTTTGTTTAGCACTTTTCCTGTCAGCTAGACTCATGAATTGCTAAATATCCCAAACATTTTCCTCAATACGTTTTAAATTCCCCTGGTGCTTCTATCAAAATTGAAGCATGCACTAACCCAGCACACACAGCGCAGCAGAGGCCAGTATTATTCAAGCGTGTCTGTGCTGCCGGTGTGAGAAGACGGTTCCACAGTGACTGGTCGAAAGATTAATTAAGAAGAGAAGTCACTGGGGTCCGGTTTGTCCTGACCTCTAAAATGAGTAATCAGGGCCAGGAGATGACTGCTCCATCAGGTTTCTGTCTCAAACCCTCATTCTGTCACACAAACACATATACGCACAGGTCACCCCGTGTTGACATGGCAGCAGGCCCGCTCATTTTTAATCTTTTATCTCCATTGTACTGGCTATATTCAGCTCTCTTGGCTTCACCTGTATGAGGCTCAGAGACCCTCTACAGAGAATGTTGTACATGAAGTCTGAACTCAATAAAAACCTTTGCACGATTAAAAACCTACACAATTAGAACAAAATACATCAATAATAGAAATAACCTTGGGCTTTGCAAAGAAAAGAGTAGTTAAGAAAGGACGGAATACAGACCTTTGCTGAACTCAGCATAGTGGTATGACACTGATGACCTGGAATCATACATAATACAGAACAATCCTATGCTGAAAGCGTATATACTGCATGCAGCATAGCAAAGGTAGATCTTTTCAAGGCGGACCATGTCAGTAATATGAACAACATGTCAATTTACTCTGTTAATACACAATTATTATGGTCATATTGAGACCATTTCATCAGTGCAAGTTATTCACAACACTACCGTTCAGAGTCAGTTAAGATGATTATTTCTTTTTATGAAGGAAATGAATACATTTATTCAACAGGGATGTATTAAATTTATCAAAAGTGACAGTAAAGACATTTATTTCAAATAAATGTTGTACTTTCTAACTTTCTATTAATCAATGATTACCACAAAGAATCTTATGAATATCACGGTTTCCACAAAAATATTTATTTTTTGTGTATACTATGTTGTATTTTTACAACATTGATAATATTAAGAAGTGTTTCTTGAGTGCCATATCAGCATAGAATGATTTCTGAAGGATCATGTGACACTGAAGACTGGAGTAATGACTTCTGAAAATTCAGCTTTGCATCACAGGAATTTAATTTTAAATTAGTAATAATATATAGTATGAAAATTGATCGATCTATCCATCTATCCATCCATCCATCTATCTATCTATCTATCTATCTGTATTGCACCCTGAAATGCATCACATACCAAAAGTAAAATGAGTTTTAAATGGACAAAAATAAGTCTTTAATTGCTGTCCAGCAAGTGCATTGTTAAGCTATGAAGGAGAACACAACAGCAACGACAGATTAATGTGTATCAGCAGAAAGTGGGGGCGTGCTAAATGAAGTGGCACAGTCAGTGTGAAGCAGGAATGATACATCCATCATGGACTACACCAATGAAGCCTGCATATGGCTCAGGTTCTACACCAGTGGTCTTTGAGCGGGAGAACAAGACAAATGGGTTGTATTATCAGGTTTTAATTGTCATTACTTCACAAAGATTAACCTAGTTGTCATATGTCCAGCCAGGTATAATTAAGAAATTATACACCTGCAATATAAACATGATTATCAAACTCCATTATTATGCATGCTACTCTAACTATAAAGTGTGATTTGACAGGACCATGACATGATTATATGCACATTTTAACAAATAAATAATTTGATTGGATCTTGATTGGATCAAAGTAACAAAGCCAAGGTCGTGGGTTTAATTATCATGGTGCAAAATTGCTAATAAGATAGGGCTTTTCATACTGCACATACTGCTGGATAAAGCAAAGTTTCACACTTGTACCTTTGTGGCGCTAACCCCGAATTGCGGTGCTAAAGGTATACAGTGTGAAATAATGCAGTGCTAGAACATACAGCAAGTTGTTTAGCAACAGACAACCAATCATACAATGCCTTGGTGCTTCCTTCGTTAAATATTCATGAGCTTTGTATAGCAGAAACTGTAAAACAAGGGTCGTGTTTTACTGTGTGAGAGAGACGAGTGAAAATAACAATGTTAACCTTGGGTTTACAAAACTACAGTGTTATATTAAGGTAAAATGAACAGTGTGAAACATGAAACAGGATTTTGGAATGGAGAAAAGCCCAAATGTATATTTTTGATGCTTTCATTACAAGTTTTTTTTTTACATAGTAGAATGCAGTATGCAAATAAGACTCTTAACATTGAGATAATTTGAACACATTTTAGAATCATAATTGAGATGTTTCAAACTCTCCCTAAACAACCACCCATTTGTACTAAGAATTAATGATGCTGGTGTACTTTCATTATTCACCATGCACACCCACCATAAATCAGTCTCTCTGCAGAATCTGTAAGTACACTCTTAACAATTGCTGTTAATTTACGGCAAACTTTTAACAGTATAATCCTGTTATGTTTAAAAGCAGCGCATTAATTTTTGAATACCTAAATTTTCACTTCATTCTTCATTGAATTCTTTCTTCATTCAGTAATTCTTATTCACTAAGAATTCAGTAATTCTTATTCACTCAGTAGTTCTCTGAGTCACTCATTTAGTTTTTTCTAATGTTATATAAATGTTTTGTTTATTCAGTTAAACAAAAGTTTATTCTGAAGCTTAAGTTTTAGTAATTTCACTTGCATCAGCCACTAATTTTGAGAATATTTTGTGATTAAAGTGGCTTTTGTTTTTCTAAGTTTTAATAAAGCACTTTTTGAAGTTACACTGCATTGTGTTACATTTTTAATGTTTCAAAGGCTATATTTGTACATTGTATTAAAACATGGTTTTATAGCAAGACTTCTAAGGGGTAATTCATAAAATCAAAGAAATATCTAGAAAAATAATTCCACCTTTTTTTCTTAGCAGTCCATTTCTCAATATAATAACATATTTGTAGTTTACAGTTAAAACAGTGCAAATAAACATTAATTAACTGTTAATGCTTTTGACAGTAATTTACTGTTAATGTAGAAAATAACAGCTTTATGCTGTATTTCCAAAAACAGTAACAAACTAAATTTCAACAACAGCAAGGCACTGTTAATTTAACAGTAACTTGCTGGCAACCGTGCTGCCAGTTACTTACTGTTTTTTAACGGGACAATTTTTAACAGTGTACGTACAACTAATCAAGCTGAAAAATACCACTGTCATGCTACATTTTCAAAAAAATTGTTTTGTATCTGTATGTTGTATTTCAATTTTCATTACAGGGCTCCACTTAGTAACAATGTTTTTACTAAAGTACAAAGTTGTTTGGATTAAAGCGCACCTTTACAGTATGCATCCCAGCAAAAGCATTATATAAAAACTCTTAATGAGAGACTGATAACATGTCAAGTCAAAAACTTCACAAGAATCCACAAGGAAAGCTGATCAAAGTCATTCCACCATCCGACAGGTTCAACTGTGTTAAACAGCTAAATTACAGATTTTAAGTGCAGCCAAATCTGGTGCATCTGGTAGGTGTTTTTGAGCAAATTGTCATTTTGCATTAAATTTCTTTTGTGGCACCATGATTGACCAGTTTTCTTAGAAATAATTACAATAAAAATATAATAACTATTTAAAAAATAAATAATGAAGCAATAATTAATAATGTATAAAAAAGTAATAATTATTAATGATATTTAAAAGTATTTAAAAATACTGCTTTTTGATCTGACACTAGCAATGCAAAGGTCATTGGTATATTTGAATTATATATATATATATATATATATATATATATATATATATCTTTGGATAAAACCATCTGCCAAATAAATAAATGTAAAAATTAAGGTCAAAATTTCATTAAAAAAGAGCACTAGGACAAGTCCAAGTCAATAGCTGTCATCAGAGAGCTCAGCATCTGTTCAATCTTGTTAGGAGCAGCATGATTATTTTGTCATTTAATTTCTAGTCCTATGGGAGGAAAACTTAAAAAAAAAGGAATAAATAAAAAATAAGTAATAAAAATAAATAAATACTGCAGCTTCCTGATGAGTCAGGCAACAGCACCTATTATGTTGTACGAGTTTAAGAGCAAATCGATCAGCACGAAATAACACCCTGAACAGTTCAAAAACAGACGTCTTACTTGAACCTAAAACACTTATTCTGGATTCCTCCCGGAGCCTCCCACAGTGAGAGTTGGATCATGCCGGTTGCTGTCTGATTTCTATGATCAGTTTCTGCTCTCATCTCCCACACATCAGATCACTGCCTACTGTGTGTCTGTCCTTCATGAGGATGCCATTGCATTTTGATGGTTTGCATCATATTTTGTATGCCCTTTTATAAATACAAGCATTCATGTATTTTATTTTAAGAATTAAGGAAAATTTTAGCACGGAGGGCGTCAAAAACATCATAGGGCATCAGTGTACTTTAGTGTAGCTGTAGGAAACACATGAACTGATATATTCACAAATATATTCACTGAATGCGATGCAAGTCACTATGGATAAATGCATAAATATAAAAATGCTTGACCAATGGTGTCTTCCTTATTGTCAAACTCATAAACGTCTTTATGCATAGATATGCAAGCAGCCATGGTTATGGAGAATAGAACTGAGACTCAAAGTATTTCTCTCCATAAAGTGTCCTAGCAGCAGTTAAGTTTCAAGATGTGTCATTATGTGGAGTTATAATGGAGGGTTCTGTTTAATGAGATATTTAATGTCTTCACTGACCTGCTGCATTCCTCCTAAATTAATTTTCAGTCTTTATTACACCTCTGCATGATGATATTGAAAGAAATATGCAGTTGCAAGTGATATGAAAAATAAGTGTCACGGTAAAAAAATCCAATTTACAAGCTGTACCTTGAACATATATTTCATCATATCTGTGGAAACCATGACACATTTTTTTCAGGATGAATAGAAAGTTAAAAAAATGTTCAAATAAAAATCTTCTGTAGCATTATAAATATCTTTACTGTCACTTTTGATCAATTTAATGCATCCTTGCTGAGTAAAGTATTAATTTTATTTATTTATTTATTTTTTTATGTTACCTAATCGTTGTGCACCACGGTTTCCACAAAAATATTAAGCAATATTAAGAAATGCTGCTTGAGCATCAATCAGCATATTAGAAAGATTTCTGAAGGATCATGTGACACTGAAGACTGGCTGAAAATTCAGCTTTGACATCACAGGAATAAATGTCATTTTAAAATATATTCAAATAGACATCAGCTATTTTAAATTGTAATACACAATTTCAATTTCACAAAATTACTATTTTTGATCAATTAAATGCAGCCTTGGTGAGCATAAGATACTTTCAAAAACATGCAATTAATCTTACCGACACCAAACATGTGAACGGTAGTGCACACATAAATAAACTTCATTACTATATGATTGTCTCCAGGAAACTGTAGCTAATAGAGCTAGAAACTGGTGAAAATAACAGCCTTCTGTATTTCTCCTGAACCAGAGAAGCTCTCAGCGTAACAGCTGAGCACGATGTGTGCAGGTTTTCCACTCATGTCTGGAGCTGGTGTGCGGTGCGGTGTTGTGCCGTGTTGTTGTTGCAGTCAAAGTGCCCTCAGATGATGTGAGAGGAATGTATTGGTGGTCATGCAGAAAAGCAGCCCAGAGGGTTCAGTCATGGGTCGGTGCACTCCTGAGACGTCCAGGACTCTGGCCGTGCTTGATACCAGCCAGGTCTTGATGTCAGATAAAATACATTGGCTTTCCTTAGCCCTTTCCCTATTTCCTGCAACAGTGGCATCTTCATGGAAATCCCTCTCAAATTATGCATGCATGTGCTGAAACTCCCTTTAGCAAAACAGCCCGACAGTCTGAAACCACAGGAAAAATCTGGGATTTTTTTTTTTTTTACGGAAACCTAGAAATAAACAGAAATTCTCCAGATATTGAATTATTTAAAGCTATGCATACCCTATATATTTCCCACATAAAAAAAAAAACTTTTCTCTGCATTTCTCATATTCTCTAGCTTGGTTCCTACTCTAATAAACCTGGCATTGTGTATTAAGAATAATGTTGGTACTTCGACAAATTAATTAATTAGAAAAATTAAACTAGAAAAAAAAATTACTAGTGGTTTCAGACTTTTGGATGCTGTATGTAAATAAAAAATAACTGATACCTGTTTAATAACTGTATCATTTGAAACTCTTAGCCACATTTAAAAAAATAAAAAAAAGGAGTTATAATACAATGGGTCTCTGATTCTGATATCAGCATCTCTAATCTTTCATTCCCCCTAACTTTAAAGTGAAGACCACTTGGCCGATGATTCATAACACCACACACCTACACGCCTCTTCTCCTTCCTTTTAAATGATAGACAATAAACTCCCAGCACTTCTGCTGCCACTATAAAGAAGTCGAGAGTGTTTACAGATTACTAGTCCATTCAAGTGTTGTGATAAATCAGAGAGAAGAGTGTTTGCCGTGATGAGCCTGATAAGTGAGTATGTGTGTGTCCTCAAAAGTGGGGCAAAGGAATGAGGAATCACAGCATGGAGGATGGCTGGAGGATATATGAGCGGCACAGAGGGGGAGCTTGTTACTGTGGAGACTCACACCGTCTGCACAGAAAGCAGACTAGTGTGTAAGTGTGCCAGTTTAGCAACCGTATAACCCCCCTTCCTCCGTTAAACCCACACTGGCACATACTGCCCTCAGCGTTTGCGAGCCTCTTTCCTCCACCCGCTCCTCCCATGAGATGTAATTAACAAAGACATTACAGTGAAACACACTGCCGATGGGTCTCTCTGTCTTCAGCAAGGCTAAAATGCGTTAATCACTTTTGCCCATTATGAGCGACAGAGAAAACCAGGGACATTGCCAAAATGTGTGACATTTACCCCCTAAAATGAAGCGACAATTAGATGCGCATTAATTGTATTGTAAACTAAAGTCTGCAGCGTGCTCAGGTAGTTCCTTGTTCCCTCACAACAGCAACCCTCTGAAGTCCTCATTAGTCTTTATTAAAATGCATTTCTAATTTAGCAAAACCCATTTCACTAATGCATTTCAATGACAAGGATAATTTTGAAAGATGACAGCATGGGATGCTGGCACTCGCTTGTCTGCTTCAACCCTTGGACAAAACTAATATGTGAAAAACATATATACAGGGACATCATCAAAACTTTTTTCATCTATCTATTAGGGGTGTAATGGTACACAAACATGATGGTTCGGTACGTACCTCTGTTTTGACATCACGGTTCGTTATGATTTCGGTACAGCAGGAGGAAAAAACGAAACATTTAATTTTTATTTTTATTTTACTAAACAGTGGTTTACTAAACAAACTGCTCTTTCTTTAAATTAATTCAATTACAATAAAACATTTTCTTAGGGATGAAAATCTACCTCAGCTTATGCTCTAAACTGTAGTGAGCCCTTTTACATTAATAATAAGGTTACAATTAGCAACAGAGCCCAAACTTAAATTTAATTACTATTTAAGCTAATGAGTTCCATTGGAACTCATTTGAAGTAGTGAGTATATTGCAGTAATAAATTATGTGTGTACGCAGCAGGATATTATCCTCCAATGGCTGCTCTCATAGTAGCAACACTACCAAGCTCTCAGGATGTCATCTTCATTACCAGGCCTGAATTTCCCTGGCTTGGTCTGTCTTTGTCTCTCTCTTCTTACTTTTTTCTTTGTCCCTTTTATTTCAAAATTCATTCTCTGCTCTGCCTCCTACCCCTCCTGTGCTTGAGGAGGCTGAAAACACCATTTTGTTTATTTTGCTTATCTTGTTCTGAAGGCGTAGCAGAACACTTAATAATGTGTATCAATGATTCCCATGATTCTGTGATTCTCAAATGCAGCAAGGCAATACAGATACATTATAGAAAATATCCCACAAAAAAGCGATTTATAATGTTGCAAAAGACTTAATAATATTATAACAATAATATAATAATAATATAACTTAACAGACATAATTGCTGTTCTTTCAAACTTTCATATATATATATATATATATATACTGTATATATGTATGTATATACTGTACATATGTATGTGTGTGTGTATAATAATAAAATAACATAAAATAAAAATAAAATAAGGATTTTAGCTATATTGTAAGCTCCAAATTTTACAATTGTTACCACAACACTAAGCTACTATACACTGGATTGTTTTGGAAAGCAATATACGAAACCATCTACTTAAGGAATAGATGATCGCAGTGAGTGTCTCATTATATTACCATTGCAATCCCTCCGTGCCCGTCTCTCATTCCCCAGCATTAGCTCTCTGCTATCGTTAAGCTAATCTGATGCCCTTGACAGAAGCAGCTGGGTGGTGTGTGCGCCCCTGCAGTCTGGTGCAGACCGGCGCAGTTTGAGTTCATTCGACAGCAAGACATGGGCTGCTGAGCAGTGGGGCGCATCGTTACATAGCACACTTCCCTCTTCCTGTCCATTACTTCCCCATAATTTCCTCACATGCTGCCCATCCTACTGAATACTGTATGTGCTCCGTGTAATATCCATTACAAAAGGAAACACTGGTGGATGAGCTATAAGAGCACAGATGACCTCATGTAGAGATGCAACAGTGCTACTAAGCATATGCCCTGGATCATCTGCAGAAACCCTGAATTTCCAACTTCCTACTTGGGGAAAAAGCAAGAGAACTTGGAAAATAGTTCCAAGTGTGTAGTTCTTTAGGAAGCAAAATACAGAAGCATTTCACATCTTTGCATGACTCTGAATGAAACGCAACGTAATTCAGAGACAGTTTCTACTGTAATGTGGGTGCAAATCAGATTTACTGGTTGGTTTGATGCCCCTTGTGTGGTGGAATGGGAGAACGAAGCCATAATTACAGGAGATTGACAGTTTCCTTTAGGTAATTAGACGTAAACTGATGTAAATCCCAGGTGAAAATGAGAGATAGGCATGGCAACATGTGCTGCTTGTTGAAAACTGATTATCTCGTGGAGAGCGTAAACAGGGAGAAGTGTCTCCCTTACTTGTTTGAGAATCTGTTTGTCTCTGCGTTGTTTCTTGTAATGTGACCTTACAGGCAATTTCGCTCTAATAGGCTTCTGTATATAATGCAGTAATTGTTAGGACTGACAATATGCATCCAATTACTGTCGCTATGCCATTAGGAAGTCATGCATTCATCTTGCCAACCTCGATTCATTACCCTGTAGCTCTGTAAGGACATTTATATACATCTAATCACCCTTTTCATTGCCTCTAAATCCAGGTCTGTTTTTTTATAATGACAGTCCTTTCCAAAGTCCTAATGACTCGCATATCCTTTAAAGACACGATTATAACTTAGATTAGGGTTTCAATGAAGCATCATTAGTTCCTCACATGAATCAAATGCATTTCCTAAATGTATCATTTCAATGCATCATCAATTTTGTGCATGATCATTAAGCTGAAAACATGGAAAAAGAAAACACAACAAATGGGAAAGGAAAATGGAAAAATGTGTACTCTTGGAAGGGGAAAAATTCTTTAAAAAAATAAGAATTTTTTTTTTTTTTTGGTCTTTGTTGTTTTCCAGTAAGAAATATGTAAATAGCCTTACTGTATGGAAGATAATAATAATAATAATAATAATAATTTTATATATTATGTTATATATTATTATTATTATTTAAAATAAATAATAAAAAAAAACCTGGTATAATACAATTTCAATAAAATTGTTTACATTTATTTAAACATGCGTAACTTTGCAAGGTATAACAAATACTCAAATGATTTTCTGTTTTTTTTTTTACGACCAAAATTAAAAAAAATAAATAAAATTCACATTTATTCTTTCATTTACCCATTCATAATGGAATTGATTGGGTAAATCTTACAAACAGAGAATATATGTTGAATTAAGTTTGTTTGTTTTATGACACTGGCACTTAAAAAAAATGAATTTCAATAACTGAATGCTTTAACTTAAAACAAGATACAGCAGTAATTAAATAGATACAAGATACAGCAGTAAATAAGAGTAATTAAATTCAGTTTTCTCAAAATGTTATTTTATTGTATTTTATTTTTCATTTCATTTCATTCCAGTGCAATGGCATTAGGGAATGCATTTTAACCTGACACTTTTATCTGAGGATCCTGAAGTAAACGGCTTGCACATCTTTATTTCATCGTACAAACTTCTAATTACCGGCCCACATCTTAAATGACTACTACCCCACCACCTAACTACAGATGTGGAGCATTAAGAATTCAGAGGTGGATATTACTGAGAAGAGCTCCTGATGAGATGCTGGTGTACGTTCTTCCACTGTATTGCACACAGGTCATCTAATCAATGCACGGACAGGCCCAGGGGATGAGAAGAGGAAAGAAAAACATCTCAGGGCAAGGTCAGCATGTTCTTGCCCAGTGGAAAACCTGGTATCCCAGGCTGGTAAAGCACCATGCATGCTGCCCCTGGAGGAGCTGCTGGATATGTTAACGCTGACCCTTCACTACTGTTCCCTAAGGGACTGGACCATCCAAAACACAGCACGAACAACCAACTACTAAATATTCATTTATCTCTCTGCCTGTCTCCTCAGATACCAATCCATTTCTGAAATTGTTCAAGCTATGTATCTCTCTTGCTCTTTCTCCTTTGGGGCAGCTCACATCAGGCTTAGTGGTTGGATTGCTATCCAGAGAATTATCCCTAATGGTTATCTGACAAAAGTAGAGAGCAAAGAAGGCTGAGGAATCCAGAGGAAGATCAATACTCCTGGGTAGTGAGTTTTCCTATGGTAAAGGCCAAATCCTTCTCAGGCTCCCGAGGGTCACGTATGAGATGTTTACAAGGACAGAACATCATAGGTATCTCCAAAACAAGCATGAGGGAAGAAAAAATTATGCTTTGACTGAACCAAATGTATAGTCAAACTCAGACTAACCTCAATGTGTCAATGCTAAAAAAGGAAGTAGTTATATATATATATATAAAAGTTAAATAAATAGCTTGGAGAGAAAAAAAATCAGTATCAGTACATCATTAAAAAAAAGTATAAAAAAGCTGCATAATGGTAACAGATTTAAATAAACTTTGCCATCATCTGACATTTATTCTTTAAAAAGAGTAGTAAGTTTAATAATATAATAAATAATATCTTCAGCAATTCAAATAATGTGTGTATAATTTTGTGATGCCTAAATTCATTTGTAGTAATTAAAAGCTCTCATTTTAGTTTTTAGTGTTTTATTTTTCATTAAGAAAAATAGTATAGAATTTTAATTGGTGCATTAATTAAGTCACTACATAATCAAAAACAATCTCATTTGGGAGTTGAATTTCTTGCACAAATAACTATTTTATGATATACACCACTGTAATATAATTCTGTTCATAGTCCCACCATTATGCACATCAGACTGAAAACAAGGTTGTTGTGTGTTGTTTACTATTTGGTGGTTGTATCTATAAATGAGTCCTTTACAATGCTGTGGTGTTGACAATTGTATGTTTCTCCAATGACTTTGTCCCTGGTGTGATTTTGTATCTGGCATAAAAAGCATCGAAAATAACATTTAATATTTGTTGTGTTCAATGGAGTTCAATCTTGTGACTGACACAGTGTCAACCCAATGAACAATTCTCAGATGATACTTTATAAGACTGAATGTGGGGCACTGCCTTGGTTCTCACAAATCCCACTGAGTAAAATCAACAATTACAGAGAACAAGATACACCTATAGCATACAGATAATAAAACAAAGATGCAGTAACTCTCTGAGGTATTGACATAGAAAACAACATGCCAGGAGGTGCACATCTTCTTTAACAATGCATTTCAAACATGCTGTTTTACCAGCTCTGATCTTTTCTTTTCAAAGATGAAAAGACAGCGCTGTTATCTCATCCGCCAAACACTGACCTTGACACTCAATCAAACACTATGTCTATTTATTTATTTGAATGTGTGTGTGTTACATTGCTTGCAACTAAGGGTGAATCAATGGGCAACGTTCTGATACTGATTTCAATCTTTGACAAGTTCTGCAGGTTTCCAGTCTGTGAGACTATCAATCCAATTAGTTGGTGTTTTTTTCAGTGATCTTATCTTAAATGTTTTTTTTTTCATCGTAAGTGCTTGAGTTTCCTAAAATGCCACAAAATGTAATAGGCTAATTTTAGCATCAGTACTGTAGCTTTAATTTACATGTTTTTTTTTATTCTAGAGCAGTGTTTCCCAACCTTTTTTTAGTTGCAGCACCCTTTGGAAATTTTAACAAACTTGTGGCACCCTACAAAATTAATTTTGTCACAATATTTGAATTTCTAACTTCGATATGATCATTTGAAAAGTGTAGATATTCGGTACAACAGGGAAGAACTGCAGAATATAATGTCATACAGATATTTTTAATATTATT
>NW_015549594.1:407865-413157 GCF_001515605.1 Sinocyclocheilus anshuiensis | reverse complement strand
CCTGAGCGGTGAACTAATTTTCGGCAGCCGAAATTTCGGTGCATCTCTAATTATTGGCGACATCAGAAATGGATATTATATAATAGATGCTTTTCTGAACATTTTAGCAATTTAAAAATATTAAAAAATGATTTTTTTACACGGCAACCCTGCTCTCGACAGACGGCACCCCAGTTGGGAAACACTGTTCTAGAGAACCACCGAATGGGAAGATGTATCACCAACTTTCAAACCAAGGCAATCTCTACATAGTTTCAGGCTCAAATGTATGGCCCACCGACTGATGCAAATTGCTCACAACACTGGAAATAACTTTGTGGCAAGCTCTAATCTGATTGGATGACTTTATACATCATTCAGGAGTAAAAGCAAACAATGTTTTTAGTTACTCTACTGAAAAGTCATGATTACAAGTTTGAACCAGGTTGATACAGAATTTGCCAAAATTTGCTATACTAGAGACATCAAATCTTTGATTGATATCCAGACTTTTGTTTGAGAAGCTTATTAGGAAGTCAAATACATAGATATTCATAAACAGAATTGAATATTCTGCTTTGTTTTCTGAGTTGTCTGTGAAATAGACTGCATTTATTATGTTACTTTTGAACAAGCAGAAATTCAGAGTCTAAGCACATTTTCTGATACCTCTTCCATTATTTAAATTATTTTCAAGTCTGTTTTTGTGATATAATCTATTTCAGATAAATCCACCTAAATGAAAAGTTTCTATGATAACTTTTCTCTATTCTCTGTGTAACCCTCAAGATTTTTAATTACTTCCAGCCAACACTTTCTGTATCTATAACAAAGGAGTCGCTATTCTGGGAACCGAACCAAGATCTTAAGTTTTACCCTATAGACAATTCCATGTAATGGCAATACAGTCATTTTGCAGGCATGTCTACATTGGTTGGTATAGCAATGACACGCTAGATGTCAGTGCAAACCTTCAAGCAGCATACTTGAAGTATGAAGAGGTGTCAGAAAGCTGGAAATTCATCCTGCGGTGCTCAGCTCACGCGGCACATCAGATGGAGTAGTATGTCCTTTATTTTCACGCTGCATACTGTGCAGTGTAGGGTATAGAATTGGTGGAGAAGATATGACTGGCTGTCACATGCAGTTCTCAGAGCATTTGATGACGTCTTTTTAATGCACCATTTCTACCATCTATGGCATGAGATGTGCGTGTCATTGTAAATGGCAAACGTGTCATGTCCTGAATGACAAAAACAAAACAAAAATAACCCCTACAATATTTCAAATGTGACTGAAACACAGCTAGAAATCTGTTATTTGGATTAGGCTTCCATAAAGAAATAAGGTTATAATTTTGCCTGTTTTGATGTACTCTGTAAATAAAGATTATTCAGGTATTTTGTACTTAAACATTTCACATTTAATTCCATGCATTACTTACTACTTCATTGTAGTTATTTGTGAAATTAACTTTGAAGAAAATAGTGTAGAATTTACTATTTTCACTCCCTGTACGAGAAATACAGTTTATGCTGTTCCCATCGTTATTATAATTTCATAATTTCAAAATGCTGACACGAAATCTTGAACATCATAAATGAATGCTAACTACTTAGCTGTGATTGACTGACTGTGATTGAATTCTATACGACTATACGACAAAGAACAAATCTGACATTCTGATGTTTTTGAGCACCAACTATAAACTTTTGCTTGGGAAGATTTATTAAATATGTAAATTATGAACTACAACATACACGCAGTTGTGGCAGTTTTCATAAAAATAAATAATAAAAGTGCAAACAGCACCATAAACCTTAGTCCAAATAGACAGTGTATTTACAACGTACACTTAGTTTTTGTCCACCATACAAAGACATTGGCTGAAAGATCCCGAATATCAACTATAAAAATCAAATATGCCCTCAAAATTGTGACTACAGTATATATATATTCCAATTCATGTTCACACCATTGAGTGACAAATGATCAGCTTTTCTGTAAAAGGACAATGTATTTGAGGGTGAAATCATAAATGCTATGTTGCTAAATCAGTGATACTCTCAGCTTGCCCTAGAGAGAAAACAGCATGATTTTCACATTTTGACACATCTGAGATGTGCTAACCGAATTCAGAGCCAAATCCCGTGGCTGTTTGAGACATTACAGGCGGTCCGATGCTTACAGCAACACCCCCTGTTCTCTCTGCTTACACAGGGAAAACATAGCTATAGCTTGCGGTAAGCGTATAGCAAAATGACTGCCTACTTTACTTAATCATCGCCCCGAAGTACTCTGCAGAGTGTAAAAATAATATGAAAGATGTTATACAGTATATCATGTCACGCCTGCCGGAGACTTTGACTGCATGTGTTTTCTGTCCCACCCACAGGCTCTGCACTATTGAACACAAGGGGAGGATGAAGAGAGTGAGCAGGCATATATACATTATTTAACAGTCCCTTTCCAATAGTCCCTCTGCTATAATAATGCCAAAGTATATCCATGAGTGCGGATACCAGACCCCAGCTGAACTGACACCCACTCGTGTATGGGGGAAAAGAATGCATTAATTATTTATGCTATGAAGAGTGACGCACACACAATCTCCCTGGGGGAAAAAAAAAAATCACTTATGGGTCAAGGCTGAAATGAAAAAGATTCCACATCTCAGATGAGGCTGCAGTATGTTGTATTTGGAGTGCGGTTACCCATTCACAATATCAATAGGAAAATTGAATGTGACAAGGCATAAAGAAGCAACAAAATCCTCACTGGATCCAATAAAGGAGAGATAAGGTCACATTGTGAGACGCAGTGTGTTATCCTATGAAATTACATAATCCAAAATGGTCATTGTCCTTTGACTCAAGTAGAAGCAATGCTGATATCCATTAGCTATTCTCAAATCGATAAGCAAATGAGGTCATCTGCAGAATTGATGAGCTAAACGAATACCTTTTTTATGTATAATCATTGCAAATGAGGAAAAACTTTAGCACACCCTATTTGCATGTTTTCTTCATCACTTTCAGTTATTTTGTGATACAATTAGGGATGTGAAAAACTATTGTTCTGTTCCAAAAACCTAATGAACTCCTCAAAGAGACAGCATTTTAAGGACCACAGACAGGAAAGCTGTTCCAAAATGTAATTACGCTGCCTCATATACCTTTTTTTTTGCCAAATTCTAAAGACGTATGTATCCTTCACAGAGAAGGCAATAACAGAATGCACTGTGATGAGCTTAATAGAGGAAATAAAAAACATCCAATAGGGAGTTCAGTAGGTTTGGGAAAAAAAATATCTTTAACTTTTCTGGGAATAAAACAAAAACAAAACAAAAAAAACAATTATGTCCTAGAAGTCTAGACACATTCATAGAAAGTATACTGTTCAACATTTTGGGGTTGGTAAGATTGCTTAATGTTTTTGAAAGAAGCCTCTCATGCTCAGTTTTGTTAAATATTATTATAATAACTATTAACGAACTGTTTTTATTTTCTTATATTTAAAAATATAATTAATACTGTGATGCCATGCTATTTTCAGCTCCATACTCCATTCTTAATTATCATATTATCCTTCAGAAATCATACTAATATGCTGTTTTGGTGCTCAAGAAACATTTCTGATTATTATCAACGTTGAAAACAACTGTGCTGCTTGATATTTTTGTGGAAACTGAGATTTTTTCAGGATTCTTTGATAACTAAAGTTCAAAAGAACAGAATTTCAAATATAAATATTTTGTAATATAAATGTACTGTCGCTTTTGATCAATTGGCAATTTGTCTTTGCTGAATCAAAGCATTATTTATTTTTTTATTTTATTTTTTTATAAAAAAAAACAAACAAAAAAACAATGACTTCAAACTTTTGAACGGTAGTGTGTACTTCAGTTGATTTTATATGCAACAACAGTTTGTGCTACACTCCAGTGACCGTCTAGTTCTCTTGAGAATTCTCGTCAATTATGTATGACAACACTGGGTATGAATTAATCCTCAACACTTCTACTGAAATGTTGTAAAACTGTTCTAAAATTCAAATTCAAGCAGCCATTTATCTTTTTATATTTAGAAATTATAGTTTACAAACAGACGCTGAACGGTAACACTCCCAGGTTCTTCTGGCACCCTGCAAAAGTGCTGTTTTGGATTAGTTCTTCACACAAATTGAGCTAAAAATGAGCAGTGTGCATGGTTGAACACCACATTTCAAAAACACTGAACTTTTTTTCTCATAGGCAACTGCAATTTAAGCTGTTTTTATTTTCTAAAGCTCAACCACTTTAATTTCTAACACGCAAACAAAAGGCTAAACTGAAGTATGATCATATATGTATAAGAACACCAACAACTATAGATATTTATTCACTATAAACCAGTTTCACTCTATAATTATGTTCATGAATTTGATTAAACGTTTAAAAAAAAATGCTTAACAGATTTAATCTACAAAGGTCTGACAACAGATAACCCTGTTTAACCCACAATTATGTTGAAACTTTTTGAGTCACCACCTTACTTTCAGAAAAAGTTTATGACAAGACAACAAAATTCACAGCATTAGGATTTTGACAAACTGATCAATCAGAGTAAATGGCTTCAGACTCACTTTAACGTTTACTTGTGCCCTTCAAAGGGAAGCCCAGCAGACTGACTTTCAGCTAGACACTTCAAAATATCATTCACAGAACAGAGCTTAAAATAGACAAAGACTGACTGATCATGATGTCAGAAACAATAACAAGTCACAACAAGACAACACTCTGAACAGCGCATGGAGAGACAGGAACCATTGTGTAGCTACAGTACTAGACTATTTTGATTTTAGCAATGTAGGACTGGCACAGAGAACATTTAAAATTCAAAACTGCAGCATAGATGTCAAACGTTCCCATCAGTGGATTATGCTGCCTTCTGAATATCAAATTACGCTGTAAATAAATACATTTAAGATAACTAACACTGAAAGTAGTTCAATTGTTCTGTGGGGAGATAAGCATAACTAAGATTTGGAAATGTAAGAGTTTGAATAAACTGCATATCCATAAATTAAAGGTCACGATAATCAAGTCTCTTTTTTTTGTTATAGATACAACAATACAGTGCTTTTGAAGGAATAGTTTACCCAAAAAAGAAAATGATGTTATCATCATGTTGTTCCAAACTCTTATGACTTTATTTCTTCTGTCAAACACAAAAGGAGAGGCTTAGCAAAATGTATGTGCTGCTCTTTTCCATAAAAAGTGAACAATGAACAATAGCTTTTAAGTAAAAAAAAACAGCTAAATCATTTTTTTTT
>NW_015549594.1:384037-407367 GCF_001515605.1 Sinocyclocheilus anshuiensis | reverse complement strand
ATATATATTAGTGAAAAACTTCAATTTCAATCTGTTCCTCGGATAAAGCTAGTATATGTTTTCAGAAGACGTAAAATGGCCTTATGAATTATTTAGCTTTTTATCATTTTTGAAGCTTCTGGTAACAATCCACTTTCACTGTATGGAAAACAGCAGCATAAACATTCAGGTAAGGATCTTCTCTCCTCCAAATATGCAAGTCATACAGGTTTGCAACAACATGATGGTGAGTAAATGATGAACTTTTCATTTTCTGTGAACTATCCCATCAAGCAAACTAAATACACATCACATCTTTCAAATACCAGATTTGCAAGAACGCAATTTACATTTTTGCATAACACATAATTAGGTAATCAGCTGAGTCACAATGTCATCAAAGACCCCACGGCTTTTTGCAGCTGACAGCTATCTGTCAGAAAGCAGAGATTGGCAGTGAAAGTGATGGGTGTGCTCTATCACTAGATCTAATGAAATCAGCTGGCATCACCCTGAGCTCTGAAATATGACACCCACTCTCACCCGGCCATTAACACCAGCTGTGTGTTGGCTGGTACTGAAGCTGATCAATGCTTTGACACATGCACATCCCCCCCACACAAAAATGCTCACATGTATGCAAATGCAGGCTGTAGGACGGAAGCATGAAGTCAGTAGGGTGTTATGGACTAGTGCAACTGCATTTTAGAAATTCCAGGTATAATTATTATGCCATCCGAATGATTATTTAAGCATATTCTGACATAACAGAGGTTCTAAAAATGGGATGCTGGGACTGGACAGTGTCACCTGAAGCGCATTCGAACTGTCCCATTACTAAATGAGGCTGCAGTACCGACAATGAACAGAAGAGGGCAATTTAGCTGCATCTAAGCACAAAATGAAGGTGAAACAAAAAAAAAAAAAATCTTTCTTGATCTTTCATTTCTTCCACTTTTTTCCCCTCTTTTTCCTCAGCGACTACTGCTCACTGCCAGTTGCAGTCCTGTTTTTATTGCTCTGTATTAATTAGGCCATCCATTAGGTGGCTTAAGTCAGACACAAAGATATAAATCCCCTGGTTAATTTGGAAAGAAGAATCAGTGGCGCTCATTATGATTAAATTAGCAGAGATCTGCCGGGAGGCTGGACCTTTCTGACACGATTGTGATCATCAGCTCCAAACATCGAACATCAAACTTCCCTTTAACCTCTATTAGCATTCTGTACCTAATCTCCGATTTATCACTGGTTTCAAAGGTCTCCCTTGAAATAATCATCTATTTAATCATCATAATGATGCTATATCATTTACACAATAATTTTTTATACAGTGTTTCAAATCTTTTGCACTGTGAAAACACCGTATGCTATATTAAATCATATTTTGAACAGCTTGAATGTGTCTGACTGCATCCTAGCATTGATTAAACCACTCATGAACTTATATGGGGGCATATTTCATGGGACCACCAAGATGAGAATGCTGTTTACAGCTTGCACATTGTTCCTTGAGATGGCCTTATGTGAGCATTGCCGTTATGCCGTACAGCCATGCAAACCAATTACTGGAGCAAAGGACTCCCTTGAGTTGGCTGGCGATACCATTACAGATCCCCCACCATGTGTAACAGTTGGTAATTGTGGGCATCTTTTGGCTTCCTCTGCACATAAACCAGTCCAGATGTTGGAAAGCATGTGAAAGATGACCTATCAGACCATGTTACATTTTCCATTTGGGTCCAGGTTTGAGTCAGGTTATGCGATTTCACGATTTGGCCTCAGAGTCAAGAGGTTTCTGAATGGCAGCACTGCCATAAATTCTAGATCACAATGTAGTTTTTAAGACAAGGTCACAAAGTTGCTGATTGAATTTGTAGAAATTCGAAGGCTACAGTGACATTTAGCAGCTATCTGGTGTAGTGTCCTTCTGTTGAACTCAGCAAGAGTCATCTTGTAGCCACAGGTCTTGTTTCCTGATGCAATTTATATGTTTGGCATATGATGTAATTATTTTTGAGACTGTTCTCCTTAACTCTTTTGAACTTAAATGGTGCTGCTCGTCTCTGTTCTTTAAAGCTGCTGATTATCAATCAAGCCAATATGAGTCGCCTTTGCAGCTGCATTTGCGATAGTAAATAAGTTACTTCAAAACAATTTTTGTCTGTCTTTTTTTCTTTTTCTTTTTATGGGAAAGGACTTTAGGAAAACCTAAAGTTATAGTTTGACTACTTTCCCATCATAATAGAAATGCTGCTGTACTTACAAGAATTATGTTATGAAAGCCCATTTCCATGACACCGTGCATGATGTACATAGCCATATTTAAGATGATTTGTGATGAAATGTGAATATTATGACACAAGTCACAATGTCAAAAAAGTTGAAATTATGCCATAAAAAGTCAAAACTATGACAAAGATATACAACTGACATAAAAAGTGAAAAATTATCAAATTCAGGTGTGAAATTATGGCATAAAGACAAAATTCTGAGAAAAAAATATATATAGAAATGTGACTTTTCACATTGCCCCCCCCCCCCACACACACACACACATACACACACAATTATGAAATTATCATAATTTATTTGTTTAATCCCATAAATATGACTTGTCATAATTATGATTTGTCATATTTATGTTTTTTCATGTCATAATTTTGACTTAATATGTCATTTTTTGTCATAATTGACTTTTTAACAAGAATTTATATTTTATGTCAGCATTTCAACTTTATATGTATTACTTTTTATGTCATAAATATGAATCGGTTTTCACATATTTGACCTGTTATTGCAAAGAAAGTAAAACAATTAGATAAAAATAAAACAATCCAAAATCTCCGCAGAGATATAAACTCCTTGACAGGAAGAAAAAGTTTCTGAAATGTAGCAAGACAAAAGAAGAAAAAAAAGTAGTTTTTTAAAGCCATGTCTTTCATCAATTAGCAGAGTAGCAATGGATTAAATAAATTATTTGTTTTGTGCAATCTCTGGCTCTTTAATCTTACTTTTCAATACTGTCTTATTTCACACATTTTAAAGCATCTTTTTGCCTACAGGAGCAGAAGAATGCCAATGTAAATCCATTTTCACAGTGCAATGGTTGAACCGGTGAACTATGGATCAGTGTCAGCCAATCACAGCACTGGATTGTGTTGATAAGACACACTTCAAAGTACTAGTGGCCTTGATAAAAAGCCTCGCACACTTTGCTCATCACTCTTCATTTAGCACAGCAAATCAAGCATCCCGACATAAACATGCACAGGATCGCACACGCACACACACGCACACACACACACACGCACGCACGCACGCACGCACGCACGCACGCACACACACACACAAACAGCCTATTAATTTGCAAAGTCCATAATGCATGAGTATCTGTTTGAAAAATGGACACACTCACAACCGCACCACACCACACCACACACGGTAGATTTTTCTAGCTCAAAAACAGCAGTTAATATACTATGTAGAAACTATAAAAAGATGAATTTATTCCTCCTTTGCTTCAATATAGAAGAATGTTTTTCCACACCACACTGTGGTGTAGATGAATATTATAGCTTAAATTATTTGAAATCTAATTAAAATAAGTGCTGCCAGAATAAATAAATAATAATGAATAAATATGCCTTAAATACATTCACACAATTTCTGTATGCAAACAAAGGCAAGTAAAAACCAAACATGACTTACTGTACAGCCAATTACAATCTAAAATAAAACAATATGTTATTGCTGAAATGTCTACCTATTAAGCATAAAAATAAAATAATAAAATAAAATAAGTCACACTCAAAACAAGATTATGTATTTCTAAAGATTCTGTATTTGTGATGTCTGCGTCATCGATTCATGATGCCGAGTCATCCTAAAGTTCGGGGAATCTTGTTAAATCTCCATATTTCTTAAAAGTGTGATTTGGAGTGAAGCCCATATACCATCTGTGGTCTAACAGTCAAAACAAGACTGAAAATTTGTTCTGTGGCTCATTTGCTCATCTACATTAACTAGACTGAGAGAGAGGAGAAACTGGGTGATCATAAATTCAGCAATACATGAATTCAAAAGCCAAGGACAAATCTGTTCTTTGCACGTTTCGAGAGAGATCCAGAGGGCTCTAGGCGGTTTTGCTCCTCAGTTGAAGGACAATCTGAATTATCTCTGGCTAAAGGTTAGGACCTCTAACTAATGCTCCTTCACCAAACCTCGGTCCACTTCTCTCTGCTCTTCAGGAGCACTAACAAGATCAACGGGGAAATAGGGGATGTCAAAAAAAATCCATGGCTTGGAATACAATTACCAAAGTTTTCTTTTGGGAACGACCTCCTCATTCAGAACTACTCTGATCTTTTCTTGTGGTTTAAATCTTATAAAATGTAATACCATCACTGGTCCACTGGTCTTTACGGATAAAAAAGGGATTTTTCATCAACTTTGTTTCTTAAAAAGGGCCAAAATGTTGACAAATATCACACAAAACAAGCATGAGTGGAGATTTAAGATGTTCAGATTCTTTAAGCCTGAAGCTAGTGATGATCTCATGGCTGAAATGCTTCTCCCTAAGGTCGATTAAGTCATCAGGAACGCGGCAGATTTATATTTAGCTGTAGTTTAGCTCTGTGCGCTCTCATTCCCAGATAAGGGCAATATCAAGATTGATCATTGACTGACACACAGAAAAAGGACTTACAATGTGTGTCTTGAAGCCTCAGGAGCTGAAGAACTGAGGAAAATATGCCTCTTTGTGGTTCTCATACGGGTCCACAGCTTCTGACATTCACTGATCTCTTTCTCTCCTCCTCTCATCATTTATCATTTCCTGTCCTTTCTCTCTTCTTCTCTCCATAAAAATGCTTTTTCATAACTTAGCTGAAAATGTGAAGCCAAAGTATTATATATGAATGTATCCGCAAACACACCTAAGAATTTATGGGTTTTTTGGGGTGCTGCAACAGTCAAGACTCGAACATGCATCACCTGTGCAAGCGCCATGGAGCATGTACACTAACCTAATACACAGGACATGACTACTATGATTATTCTGAGGTCGAAAATTTCCATTCTGCCAACCATATTCATGAAACATAAGCAGAACAAATTTCTATGTGAATCAGCTTCATGAATCACCGCTCATTAATCCATTCATACCTAAATAGTCGCATTCAGTTTAATGGAACAATTTACACACAAATGGTTTTATGCATGATGTACACAGAAATTTGTTCCGTTCTGTCTTTACGATGACCCAGCTCGCCTAATGTGAACTTGCTGTTGCAACGCATTGATATCAGCCTTACAATTTTGTATGAGAAGTCACAAATCTGAGACCACTACTGAACCCAACTGATTTCCGAATTGTAATATTCTGTAACCCCCAATGAAGATATTCAGTGAGAGAAGACATCTGCTTCCCTTTGATTTTAACTGTTTTACAGCAGAGCACCCAGAGCTCATTCATCAAGCTCCTGCACCACTGCAGGCATTGAGCTCCTGCCCTGCAGAGGTGCAGCTCCAGGGAGCTCTTCTATGGCAACTCAGGCCAAAAGAGCAGCTCTACACTCTTTCAATCTTTTAATCAGCTTGCTCTCTCTTTCTCTCCCTCTCTGTGTATACAGTTCAGCCCATACCATCATATATATATATATATATACTGTATATATATACTGATACTATAACATTTTATTTAATAGTCTTGCAATGAAGATATTTGACAAAACTTATTCCACAGTACTAATCACAAAAGAAACAAAACAAAAAAATACAATGATTTATAATATAACTAATGGATAATAGACCAATGGTCAAATGTTCGGAATAATAAAGGGATTTTTTATTTTTTTGAATGTTTTTAAAAAAGTATCTCATGCTTACCAAGGCTGCTTTTATTAGTACAAAAATACAGTATAATACATCAGTATAATAAATGTAATTTAAAATAATTACCTGTAAGAAATAAATGTAATTTATTTCTCTGATGGCAAAGCTAAGTTTCCATCAGCCATTTTTTCAGTCTTTCATGTCACATGATTTTTTTTTAGAAATCATTCTAACATGCTGATTTGCTGCTCAGTTATTATTAATTATTATCGGTGCTAAATTGATTATAATGGTTCTTATTATTAATGTTGAAAACACTTTTGGTGCTTTATATTGAAAAAGATTCTTTATGCAAATATTTACACAATATTATAGCATTGGTGAACATAGCATTGGTGAGACTTCTTTCAAAAACATTAAAAAGGTATTTCTTCCTTTTGACCGGTAGTGTATATCCATATATTATATAATACCAAACATTGTTTTCTCTTCCTTGCACACATCTCACCCACTGTGAAACACATCCTCAGGCAGTGGGTAAGAATCTCTTTCTTACCCAGGTTTCCTGATCCCTTTCTCCCCTCTCTCAATCCTACACCCTCAGGCACTAGTGCCCACTGCAGTGGTGGGTCGTGCTCGGCCGTTACCCTCCCACCTCGCTGTCATACAGGGCATGTAATGGGAGAAGGATGAGAGTGAGAGAAAAAAGAGAGGATGAGAGTGAGAGAAAGTAAGAGAGAGATCATGTTGGGTTGCAGATTTTGCAAGAAAGAGCATACAGTACGAGTTGTGTAGGAGATGGAGGTGGGAGCATGGCTGTCAGAAAAACTATTCTTGTGTCTTTTTGTGCCCTGTTTTCAGCACAGCTTGTCTGTAAAATCTATATTTCATCTCTTGAATTCAGAATTTTATGATGTTGAGTTGGTCCTGCTATCAATAATGTATTGATCATCAAGTCATATCTTATACGCTTAGTATTGCTGATCCCCAAAAAGCCATTTTACAGGTATATCTCAGTGAATCTTACAAGAGTATTGGAGGAGACACTGCAATAAAGTTTAAATACTTATTCGACATAAACGTTTGGAGAAAATCAATCTGATCTGTAAACTGTACTCTCTGTTTTTTTTTGTTTTTTTTTAATTTTCAAAACAAAAGATGCATTAAAAACGTACAAATTAATTTCTCAATGGCTCTTTTAATCTGCTCTTGTGCGGTGCTGCAGTCAGGGTGTACATTCACTGATAAACAAACAAATAGCCTCAGTTCATTCTTCTCTTGTGGACACTATAAAGTATACAGCAGTGCTTGTATCAGTCGAGTGCACATTATAACAGAAGATCTAATTCAAAAGAGAGGGAGTCCTAATCTAAAAGACTTACTGTTTATTAAAAATGACATTTAGAACTGGATAAATGCTCCATTTGCTGGTATGATGCACAGATTTCAATTTGCCTCTTCAAATTCAAAGCGAAATGAATGCTAACCTTACACACAAAAACTCTTCCTCACACAAGGGGGAAAGAAAAAATAGATATATTTTCAACTCTCAAAAGTTATATATAATAAAATTATAATAAAACACAATAATAAAAACTCATAGAAGTAACACATTTCATAAAAGTTTGAAAAACAGTGACATTCCCATCTGAATTTGTGTTTCATATGTTTTTTTTTGTTTTTTTTTGCTGAGGCATCATTCCAACATTTTCATGTCTTTCAGCCAGTCTGTGAATATTCATAAGCTGTGTGGTCGACGTTTCCCCCCAAACATTCAAAAATGATTAGGTGGCACACTTCAGCTCCGGAAAGGTTTGTGCTATTTGGGGCAAGGGTACAAATGGTTTACCAGCCGAGTCTCCAGAGAGCTCATTACCCATACCCAAAGAGCAGGACATTTAGCTGAGTCACAGGGGGCTATTAAAACCATGCCCTGCATCTGTTCTCCACCTCACAGCAGTCCACAAACACCTGCCCAGCAACTGCATTCACCTGCTTTCTCAGAAACGCTGACATGGACTCAGGGGGTCATGATCACAAATCGCCACTAATTTATGGCACCCAAATGTAAATGTCATTGAATGACATGAAATGAAAAAAAAAAAAGAAATGCTTCAAAAACCAATTCATATTTAAAAAAAAAGCTGTTCACACTGCTACATTTAATGCTGTGATAGTGTCCGTGGCCATGTCAGAGGCTAGCAAAATGAAGAATAATGGGAGTTTTCAGGTAGGCAGGAAAACTGATTTAAAGTCATCCGTCAGAAGAGCTAACGTTCTTGTGAACTGCAAGGTGATGTCCTTGGAAAGAAGGCAAAGTGGCCATTTCGACCAAGGGAGACCATGGTGTTGGAGTTATTAGGCTGAAACCGCAGCGAGGGGAGTGCTATTATTTATCTGACTTTACCTAAGATACAAAAACTACCAATGTGAAGACGGATGGCTTGGAATGGCTGTTTCAACAAAACTGTAAGCATTTAAAAAGTTATTCAATTTATATTTGAATGCTTTGGGCTACTTGGAAATTCGAGAAAAGCCTAAGGTGGCGTAGAATTGGGTTCCATGCAGCGTATCTTCATCAGGCACTCATTAACATACACATATTATTTTACCTTTTACCACTTTTCAAAGAAAATGCTTTGAAGTACAGACAACACTGGACCCCATTTTTCAAAATATCTTCTTTAGTGTTCCAAAGGAAAAATAAACAAATACTGGTTGGGAACACATGTGAAGGTGAATAAATAATGACAACTTTTATTTTTGGACGAACCGTCCCTTTTAAGGGACTGTGTGTATATACAGAGGCTTCCTGTCACTTTTATATATACTGCCTCAAAGTTCTGTGATTTGTGTTTTTAAAGTACTTTGGGTAACACTTTAGTATTTGGAACATTTCTCACTATTAACTAGTTGCTTATTAGCATGCCTATTATTAACATATTGGTTGTTTATTAGCACGCATAAAGCACATATACTGCATGACCATATTCTACATCCCTAATCCTACGCAATACCTACATTTAACAACTACCTTACTAACCATTAATAAGTAGCAAATTACTCGTTTATTGAGGCAAAAGTCATAGTTAATGGTTTGTTAATAACGAGAATTGAACCTCAAAATAAACTGTGATCTACTTTGTGTTCACAAGGACTTTTTATCATACAGATGAGATAGCGCGGGGATATCTTTGATCTTAAACACTTTACCTGAGTGTGGATGACAGAATGAATTATATTTTGAGGTTAAGTTACACTGAGAGCATTGACCGCACCTATAATTACCGGATGGGATAGATGGCAGAAAGTGAGTAGATTTGTTCTAAAGATAAATAGGCTCTTACAACAAGGTCATGAACATTAAGAGGGTGTTTGAAAAGAATTCACTGAAGATATTATGAGGAAGAGATATTGAGTTGAAGATGTGCCAGTGATAAGGGTCAAATTATTTTCAATTTAGGAAAGATATTATATTATATTATATTATATTATATTATATTATATTATATTATAAAGTACATCAATCATCATTACTTACTTACTTGTATCAGGATGCTATCTGACCAAAGCACAAAAAAAGGCTTTAATTGTGACACGTCTACGGAAAATTTAGCTGGCTTCCAGTGTGTAAAGTTGAAAAACTTCTTCTAGTTTCTTATGATGGATGGGTTGGACATGTACAGTATTTGGTCTTTATTGCCAGTTTAACACTTGTAAACATGAAGTGCAGCTAATTGCCACTTGTCTTTTATATGACTGCCTAATTAGTGGTTAAACGTATTTAATAGAATGTTTGGATGTTAATGTGTATCTCATGAAGATCAAAATGTTGCAGAATAAATGTGAATATCATAAAAGCGTGCTTTTTTTTCTCCTGTAGGTACAAATCCCAAAATGGTTGATCCCTGAACAATCACCATTGTGGCCTTAAGCAAGGCACTTAACCTCAGCTTGCTCCAGTGTAATAATAAGTGTACTGTCCAAAGTTGCTTTGCATAAACTGCTAGCTAAATGAAAAATTAGAGGAACACTAATGCACAACTTATTCTCCCCTGCTGAAAAGACTAGCATATATTCCCATACTTGTCCAGGCTGATCTATGCTTGATAGTGCTGAGATGGTGAACAAAGTCAACCAAGTTAGTCTTGCTGGTTAAGATAGTTAAGAAGCTTTGTGGAGACACCAGCACATATATATATATATATATATATATATATATCGTAATTGTCTCTGCATATTACAAGAAATTGTAATGCATTTCTCAAATATTTCTACCCAAATTTAAATAAATAAATAAATATGTTTAATTTATATAGCGCCTTTCCTAGGCTCAAGGATGCTTTACAAGGTACACCAATACAACAAAAACTCATTACAAAGTAACAATTAAGTGGACATTTGCCCAATCCAGTCACAAATAATGCAGTTGCATATAACACAATTTAAGTAATAGAGACATAGAAAAGAATACAATGACTTGGACATTTGCCCAATCCAGTCACAAATAATGCAGTTTCATATAACACAAATTAAGTAATAAGGACATAGGAAAGAATACATATGGGACAAATACACAATGCTATTTAGTGATAGTGTTGATTAAACAAATATGTATTAAGCTTTGACTTAAATTCACTGAAAGTGGTAACTGTTCTGAGTGCCAAGGGGAGCGAGTTCCAAAGTTTGGGTGCCGTGACAGAAAAGGACCTGCCGCCCATTGAAGATAAGCAGAACCTAGGCACACAAAGAAGATCTGAACTAGAAGACCGAAGTGAGAGAGAAGGAATATATGAAGAGAGAAGGTCAGAAAGATAGGAGGGAGCAAGACCATTGAGTGCCTTATAGGTGAGCAGAAAAATTTTGTATTGCGCATACATTCTGCATGCACTAATGATTCCACATCTTTTCTACTGAGGAAAGGTTGCACAATTCGACATAGTTGGAAGAAAGCAGCTTTGGAGAGTTTGCTAATGTAGGCATCCAGGGTCAGTGATGGGTCTAGAATGATACCTAAACTTCTAACAGTAGCAGATGGAAAAATAGAAATAGCGTCAATATAAAAACTAGAAAAATTAGTTTTATTTTTTATTATAGACGGTGGACCAATTATTAAGATTTCTGTTTTACTCAAGTTCAAGCTAAGAAAATTAGAGTGTAGCCAGTTTTTTAAATCACTGACACATGAAGATAAGGAGGCCATCAAATGGGTAGAATCTGGCTGACAAGCAGTATATATCTGGATGTCATCAGCGTAACAGTGATAGTTAAAACCATGGCGACTAATTATTTGGCCAAGAGGCTGAATGTAGATGATGAATAATAATGGTCCGAGAACTGAACCCTGAGGAACACCCTGTTTGAGTGAGACAGTGAGAGATTTGGAATTGTGCAGTGAGATGTAGTATTGCCTATCTGTTAGATATGAGGAGAACCAGGATAATGCAGAGCCTGAGATGCCAAACTCTGCAAGGCGAGAGAATAATATCTTATGACAAACAGTATCGAAAGCTGAGCTGAGGTCAAGTAATAAAAGAATTGACAAACTGTCTAAGTCACCAGAGAGTAAAAGATCATTGACGACCTTTACTAGAGCAGTTTCCGTACTTTGCTGTAAGCGGAAACCAGACTGAAAAATATCAAAGAGATTGTTGTGGGCTAGAAATGACTGCAGCTAAGAGACAACAGCCTTTTCCATAATTTTTTATACAAATGGCAAGTTAGAAATTGGACGGTAGTTAGATAAATTTGCAGGATCCAAATTAGTTTTTCTGAGAATAGGGGTAACAGCAGCAGTCTTGAGTAAAATAGGAACAGTGGAAGAAATAAAAGACATGTTGATGAGGTGTAAGATAGGGTCCGAAATAACTGAGGTACAGTGTTTCAGGAGGAAAGCAGGTGCAGGGTCTAGTCGGTAGGAATTCGATTTCTGTATTAAATCGGTAATTAGAGGTAGATTTGTCAAGGTAAAAATAATGACTGGATAGACTGAGTTTGGGTAAGCTGAGTTTCTCAAATAGTCAGTTCCTCACCAAAGGTCTCACATAAAGCATCCAACTTTCTCTAAAAGTGGTGCAAGAATCATCCGATTCATGTTGGCTGATACTATGGTTTGGTGCCTGGATTAGTTTGTTTACCATGCTAAATAGTGCCTTAGGCCTATATTATTAGCTTTGTTAATGATGCTGGAGATATAAGAAGAGTGGGCTGCGTTCGAGGCAGTTTTATAGTACTTAATATAGTCAGAATAAACAAGAAAATAGACAGTTAGACCCGTTTTCCTGAAGATATATTCATGCTGTCTACATTTTGGAGAGGAGTGAGACATGGGACAACAGGCCTGGTCCTAATTGGAGCATACTCATCTAAGATGTTAGCAATAAGAGAATGGTACATATCATAAATCATAGATGGACAGGTAAAATTTAAAACTTCAAGAATAGCAGAGGAAGCAACAGAAGCAGAGAATGCATTGATATCAACAGCATTTACATGACAAAATGATATGGTTATCAGTGCATTTGGCTGGAAAGATTAATGTAAAGTCAAAAGTAATAAGCTTGTGGTCAGAGATAGGAATAGCCAGACCGTTGACAGAGATATTATTCAAACCAGATGTACAGACCAGATCAAATGTATGACCATGAGTGTGGGTGGGAAAATTTACATTCTGAATAAGATCAAAGCAGTCCAGTACAGTCATTATTTGAGTAGTATTAGAGCAGACAGTATCAACTTGGATGTTAAAGTCACCAAGTAGGATAACCTAGGACGACAAAGCACAGGTTAATGTTAGTAATTCACTGAGTTCTGAGAAGAATATATAAATCAGAAATTGAGTTCTGAGAGGAAATAGATAAATAAATAAAGTGCTGTCAATCAATTAAAAAAATAACAAATTAATTACACATTTTTCTGTAATTATTCATGATTAATCACACCTAACATTAAAATTTGTAATCATAAATCTATTTTTACACTGATATGGAAGCCCGTTTCCGCCACTGAATAAAAAATAAAAAAATAAAAAAATAAAAAGGTAATTGCAACTTTTATCTCACAATTCTGTCTTTTTTTTTCACAATTGCGAGTTTACATCTCACAATTCTGACTTTTTTCTCAGAACTGCCTGACACAAACTCGCAATTCTTACTTTTTTTCTCAGAATTGTGAGATATAAACTCGCAATTGTGAGAAATGAAGTCAGAATCGCCAGATATAAAATGGAAATTCTAACTTTTTTCTCAGAATTGCATGACAAAAACTCGCAATTGCAAGTTATAAAGTCAGAATTGCGAGATGTAAACTCGCAATTCTGAGAAATTAAGTCAGAACTGTGTGATATAAACTCGCAATTGTAAGTAAAGTCATAATTGTGAGATATAAATTTGCATTTCTGAGAACATATCAGTCTTTTTTTCTACTCAGAACTGGACTTTATAACTCACAATTGCGAGTTTAAATCTCACAATTCTGAGAAAAAAGTCAGAATTGTGAGATAAAAATTCACAATTGTGAGAAAAAAGTTTATATCTCGCAATTCTGACTATTTTTAGCAATTGCGAGATTATATCCCCTAATTCTGACTTTATATCTCACAATTCTGACTCACAATTCTGAGAAAAAAAGTCAGAATTGAGAGTTTGTATCAGGCAATTCTGAGGAAAAAAGTCACAAACTCGCAATTGTGAGGAAAAAAGTCAGAATTGTGAGATAAAAAGTGGCAATTACCTTTTTAATGTTTTATTCAGTGGAGGAAATGGGCTTCCATACACTGAATCTCCAAATTAAATGTAAAAATTACATAATGATGGTATATTTGAAAGTTTTTTTTATGGTATCTTATATACTATGTACTATGAATGAAGGCAAGTATCACAAATACCAATATTAAGGCTTCTGTTAAATGGATTATTTTTTTCAAATCAATTTCTGAGAATAAAATAAAGACGTCTATTCATTCAACATTACAATAAAATTTGTGCCATCATTTTAAACATTTAATAGGGTTACAGTTTTACAAAACATTGAAAAAATAACTTTTCATTTAAATGAACCAAAAACAATCTTCACATAAATCCATTATAATAAATGTCACATTTAGCTGTGCCTTTAATATAGTGTGTTGTTACAAAACAGTAAAAAAAAAAAAAAAAAAATATATATATATATATATATATATATATATATACATAAAACCAAAAACATATTTTGGTTCAGCAAAATACCCTTCAGCAAGGGAAAATACAGTTGCTGTGTTAATTGCATTAATTATTTTCAATGCATTAAACAAAAAATATTAATCTCAGAAATAAACACGTTATTTTTGACGGCCCTAAAATAAACAAACAATCAAACAACCTATTTAATGAATGTGTATTGCAAATCTCATATAATTTGTTCTTGGAATAATCTATTTAAAAACCTCTTCTTCTGAGTGATCGTTTGACCTGACAAATTTGATCACATATGTTGGTCTTTTCAAGAAAGATCATTACTGCTGTCACTTGGCCTTTAACACGAAATGCTTTTAGCAGAACATGGAGTACTCACAGGCACCTCAGATATAGATTTTCTAACCCCAACAAAAGACACTTGCACAAATGACACACAAATGAGTGTTTGATTATCAAACTGCAGAGCACCCACAGCTTTCATTTTGCTCTCATTTGCCTTGTTCTCATCTCTTTCACCTTAAGTTTTCATTGAAAATAGAAGAGTACAGACTGAGGCCTCTATGCCTTGTCGGATGACCTTGGTGCCTATTTCCCGAAGAAATGTCTGTGTGGATCACAATGCACTTTTTCATGTTCACAGCGCTGCTATTTCATGAATGCCCAAAGCATTGTCGATAAACTAGCCATAAGCATAGAAAGAAACCGAACCATCCTTGGCTGAGTCACTCTATAGACCGTCTAGCTGATCTCTAGTGATTCTTCGTCTGTTAGCGTCACACTTTTGTTGTCTTTCCAAATAAGTTCCGTCCTAACTGACCTTGTACATATATATGGGCTCAGCTGAGTGGAGCTGAAGCATAAACACTAGGTGAGCCTGCCCAGGGGCCTCCTGAGTACGGAGCAGCGCTGGCCTGCATTCAGCTTTAGTCAGTCAGCCAGCCTTCTCACATCTGCCCTTGCCCCCTTTTATTGGCTGAACAGATGTGACCAACCTCCCAAGGGCTGTGTTGAGTTTTACTTCCTCAGCTCCTGTCCACATCCTCTCCAAAATGGACGTTACATTACGACAAAACCAAACTTTGGGTGCACCGGGCCAAACTCCTACAGTATGTGCAGAGAATAGTTTATTGTCAACTATTGTCTAGACAACTAGACAATAGTTTATTTTTTTAAATTGTTATTATTATTTATTTAGCCATGTATAAATATTAAATTATTTACCTTTGCAGAATTTATGGACAGGCAAAATATTTTTGCTCTGTTTATCTCCTCATAAAATTGAATGGTTTATCTCCTCATAAAATAAAATGGTGCATCACAAAGAATAAAAACATTAGTTCTAATTTACTAACTATGGGTAAAACCAATGCGTTCATGCAGAAAACATGATTTATCAATAAGGTAACACATTTGTTCTATATTTAGGATAATATTTAAAACTCAAATAATAATTAAATATATTTAAAAATAAATATTGTCGAGTCACTTTTTTATTTCTATTACTACTACAACAACTACTACTACTACTACTATGAAATAAACAAGCAACCGTTACAGAAGTCAAATTATTATTAATATTATAATTATAAATAAAATATGTAATTTTAAAATAAGTCTTACTATTTACAAAACAAACAAACAAACATACATCTGTGCAAAGTATGCAACTTGTATGCACTTATTAGTGAATGAGATCCAATATATTATGATCTAAAGCAGCAAATTAAATCTTTTAAATTAATATATATTTATAGCTTACCTTTGCTGATATCCTGGTACTCCAACCACAGCTGGCGCTGAACTTGCTTGTTGGGATACCATATGGTACAGGATTCCTCAAAGCCATACACTGCCTCCTGGATAAAATGGTTGCCAAACTCTTTTAAAATGGACACAAAATCACTGCGCAGAGTGGCCCCATCCAGTGAATGAATTGCTGAACTGAAGGCTGAAGAAAGGTAAAAGAATGAGTCATTTAGTTGTGTGAGAGATCACATCAAACTTTACATTCCATTCCATTTCACTTCAATCTTTAAATTCATCTTAATTAAAAGCAGAAGCTGCACTATAGATCAAAGAAAAAAGAAAAATTCAAACTATGTTTAGCTGTGAAAATTGCAAAGCTTTATTATTGCATGCTTATTTTCAGTGCAGCTACAATACGTGTGAATGGTTCAAAGATTTATTGTCAAAGCTTTATTACTGGCTTTATTGTCCATTTTCAATAAAGTTACACATACTGCAGTGCACATGACAAAACAAAGAATGTGGGACGAGAAAGAGTGAAAACATGATCTGTCAGTGTGTGAAATGTTATCTGGGGAAACAAGGGAAAGATAAACAACAAGGCATTGCAGAGGTATTGAGTGCTTTTGTGTAGGCTGATGTCTGACCTTTTAAAAACTTGTATTGTTATTGCTTTTTTTTTTCAACACAGAATATCCATCAAAAAATTTAATGTAAGGTTTTAGTCACAGAATTTACATTTCCCTGCAGTACTTTAGAATATAAAGTACTTGTTTGCATGTACTTTTGCAAAAGTACTGAAGACCTCTGAAACTTTTATCAGACAGTAGAACTCAACTGGTTTGCATGTTAACAAACCGTTGTTCGTTTAATAAAAACGTTTCATGTGGGTATTCACAGAATTCACAGAGGAACAGTCCCATATTTCAACACAATGGGCCTCATTCATGAAACACGAGCAGAACAAATTTTTGTGTAAATCGTTCGTAAAGCCGTTCTGACGTAAACATTCAAATTCATGAAAATGTTCGTATTTTCAAAATGTTAGTTGGTAGGAAAGAAATTTACACCTGCTCCCTACCACGTGTAAATGGTGCGTAAAATGTTCTGTATTCATTTAGGCAAACTGATGACACTGAATTTGATGCACTGCCATTCTAATATTTTACAAGGTCGTTGGGCCGGAATTTTTTATTTTTTTTTTGTAGCTGAGAGTTGATAAACTGTTTAGCTTTGGATAAAACGCAGCGCTTGTCACTGTCACTTTTTACCCAGCTGTCCAATCAATGGAGGAGGGGCGGGACAAATACTACACCGACCAATCATCCTACTTGTACAACAACTGAATAACAATAGAGAAGTTAATATTGCTGGTTACTGCATTTTTATATTCAGTAATATTCTTCAAAATGAGATACTAGTATACGTTACTGCCGTGGATATTTCAAATCAAAGCAACCAAAGCGTCTCAGCTGGAAAAACGCTGTGCCACCAAAGCGTTCTCCAGCGCCACCAGCTGGCCGTTTTAATTAGAGCATCTGACATTTTTTTCAGTTGGCTAAAAACGCTCTGGTGGACACACGTTATTGAATATTTATTGTTAGGCATATGGCCTATTAGTCTTTTTTGCATTTATGCAATATACTGGAGCCAAACCTGAGAAAGTAGACCAGAATATTCCACTGCGTTCCTGGACAAGCAATTTGCTAGCTGTAATTCATAGGCGGGGATTATGCTAATTGTGAATGAGCGTGCACGAGCGCCCTATTTACGAATGATTGGAATTCATTATGTTTAACTATCAAATCTGATGTGTACAAAGTGTTTGTGAATTCGGAGGTCCGTTTTATGCACACATTATTTAGAATTTACTCCTATATTTACGAATGTTTCAGGAATGAGGCCCAATGTTTTCATATCTTGCACAAACTAAATAAATAAATAAATAAAATAATAAAATTTTGCAATAATAATACATTTTCTATTATTCCACTTCCTCTCATGAACTTCATGCCCAGGTTTGCAAATTGACCTCAAGTTAGAAGATGCAAAAACATCAGGGGAAAAAGTGGTAAAAATCTGAATGGAAAATGTAAAAACTCAACTTCTCAGTCATATGAAAAAGGAATCCTTTAATGGTATTGGGACGAGAAAAGAGGGAACTGGTGCAAGCAATATGAGAGCAAGGAAATCAAATTTTAAAGGCCATTCAGGCCATTCATTAACATGGAGTATTTCTTATAGAACTGCACTTGGAATCTAACATCCTGTGTTCATTAAACAAATGAAGTGAAGTCACTCACAGTCCAAATACATGGCCAAAAAATAATTATAATAATACTCTGCCTCTTCGAATGCTGTCTTTTGTCTTGCTTGAAGCTGAAGTGTGTCATTTCTGCACCACTACCATCGCAGAATTGAAAAATAAAAGGTTCCCTGAATATTCCACTGCCATTGGTCGGCCAAACAGATAGGCCCGCCCCCAAACTCACACCATTGGTTGAGTCAATGTTGCTGAGTCAGAATGCAGAGTACTGTTTTGATAGCACCACAGTGTTTACAAATAAATCAACCTACAGATGGCTTACTTATAGTTGTCTCTGAATATTAAGCTGGGATAGTACAAAAAGGTATAAACTTCATCTTTAAATTCCCCGGTTTTAAACACATGCCATCTGGGATCAATAGAGCACTGAGAACCACCATTTTTGCTTCACTACCCACCCAGCACAACTGATCTGTCACAGTGAGGGCTCCTCAGTGAGATCACTCCAGTCTGTCAGACCAAAAAAAAAAAAGGTACAGCTGGCCTGAAACATCTTCCTAATTAACTGAATGTATTGTACACTTGGTCATGCATGTAAATGGAAGAGTGAGGGTGTTTTACCTTGGGAGAGGGTCCACTGATTGAGCTTCACATGGTACATAATGGACCGCAGCTTCCAGTGCTGAACCAGTGGATAACCAGTAACCTCACTGTAGTTTACCATACCTAAAATACACAGAAGGTGAGAAACAGTCATGTTTGGGAGAGAAAAAAATGAAATGAATGAATGATATTGTTCAACAAATTCATGGATTGTTAAAATGTGAAATGTGACCCTGGACCACAAAACCAGTCATAAGTAGCACGGGAATATTTGTAGCAATAGCCAAAAATACATTGTATGGGTCAAAATTATCGATTTTTCTTTTATGCCAGAAATCATTAGGATATTAAGTCAAGATCGTGTTCCATGAAGATATTTTGTAAATGTCCTACCGTAAATATATCAAATAAATTTTTGATTAGTAATATGCATTGCTAAGAACTTCATTTGGACAGCTTTAAAGGCAATTTTCTCAATAATTGATTTTTTTGTGATTTTTTTGCTCCCTCAGATTCCAGATTTTCAAATAGTTGTATATCAGCTAAATATTGTCCTATCCTAACAAACCATACCTGAATGGAAAGCTTATTCATTCAGCTTTCAGATTATGTATTTCAATTTTATTTATTTTTTTAAATGACCCTTATGACTGGTTTTGTGGTTCATGGTCACAAATAATGTAGAAACAATTTTCACAAAAACATTGCTAGAAAATTTCATAATTAATTACAAAGAAATAGCAAGTAACAGAATTAGGTATGAAATATTTAAGAAAGACTGAAATAGTATTTTCTTGTAAAATGTACTCCATCAAGCTTTGTTTTATTTATACTTAAAAACAAATATTTTTAACAGTGTAGAAGAGATTGTCCCTCGTTCATCAATATGTTTGACCCATTTTCCTGGAAGAGAAAGATTGTCAATTTTATATTACTTCATTGCTTTACTTTCTCTGTACTTTTAAGAGTGTGTTAGCATACAGATAATCTCAAAGCTAACACACATGGACTAAAAACGAGCAAACTTTAATTATGATTACACTGGGTCTTTAAAAATAAATGTAAGTTTATGAAACTAACGGATTCTGCTTTGTGCTGTGTTGACAGCTGATGCAGAGTAAATGTGACTGTGAATCCCTTAATACACTGACAATCCCAGTATGAAATGATTTTTGAAATAGTGTTTGCTAATCCTAACCTTGCTCAATTGGGTACATTCTCTGCACTTCATGAGCGCATGACTGCATCGCTGCAAAGTGCACCCTGATCTGCTGTTGCTCGGAAATCACAGTATTTGGATTACACCGAATGAAATGAGGCACACAAAACAAACAGTTTTTCTGTCAGTTCTAAAATGAGTCCTGAAAATGAAAGCACTGACTTGAAACTAAAATAATAATACAGGATTTCCAATACATTTCTACACATTGAGAATAAATCACACTTGCTAATATTGGTGGATTATCTTAAAAGTACGAAAATGAAATTTGTTATGTCATACACTCGAAGTAGATTGGTCTCTCTAAGCGAGATCCCAATTCGTCGGTCATCCGACATGACGTCGAGAGTGACCGACTGAAAGGGAACAGTGTTTCCAAGAAAAATTCTTACCGTAGAGAATTACCATAATATTATTAATAGAAGACACAGAGTATCTCAGCAGATTTGTGTGAATGAAATCCATTGTGGCATTTTTCATTCATCTTCCCAACTCTCTTTAACATATGAGCCATCGCTTTTTTACCCGTGGTTACCCTGTGAGCTAAAATCTCACATATCGCCATATGTTGAGTGGGTGGTGTAATCAATCATCTCGTCTCCTACAGCAACTGTCAGCCGTGCTTTGCCATCTAGGGAATACACAGCCATGTTAACCTCACCTTAATATATAGCACATCTGGCTGATCGCACAAATTCAAAGCATATCCGGTCTGCAACATGCTGGCTGGGCATTAGAGCATATTGCTTTCTAAACTTGATCTGTCACGTCTTTAGAACTAAACCTATTCTGTTCCGTCTGTAAAAAAATTAATTCCTCTTGACATTATCATGGATTTGCTTCGCTGAATCATTTTAGACCAGCGCTAACATACCAATGATGGATTTGCAGAAATAATGAATTCATAATATCTGTAAGCTGTTGATAGGAGGAATCCCATTATAAACAGAGCACAGGTGCTAGAGACAAAAGCACTACATCATCAGCTCAAAGCCTTTTGTTTTAATGAGCGGGACATTCTTGGACTCTTAATGAGAAAGACAGACACAGAGTGTTTACAAGTACATGCTGATACGCTCAATAACTTGACAATGTGTAAGGTCATATAAACATCTTAAACTGTTCTTTTATCAAAGTCTTACATGGTTAAAGTAAACCCAACTGGCACACATTTTCACCTTTTTCATGAGTCAGGCATGGTTTAAAAAGAAATGTGAAATGTAAATGTAAAATAGTGAACTCAAAATGTAAAACCTCCCAAACTTTCCAGTCAAGGGGGAAAAAACAGGCTATCATGCTAATCTATTAGCATTGTGCTAATACTGTATGCCATCAGTTAGCTGGCTAAATTATATAACAAACCATATTATCCTGATGCCTTCAATATTTTCATTTTTTTTATTATTATTATTATTATTATTATTACTTTATTTACATTTAGTCATTTAAGTAGATAGAATAGAAAAAATAGAAAGCTAGTGTTTGTTTGCTTTTTTTTTATTTTTGCAGGATGTATTAACTTCAAAAATGGAAAAGTGCAAAAAGGAATAAAGACTTTTACATTGTTTAAGAAATAAAACATAAATAAATAATAAAAAATAAATCCCCAAAACAGTGAAAAGTTTGGAGTAATTCACATGGTTAATGCTTTTAAAGAAGACCCTTATGCTCACCAAGGCGATATTTATTTGATCAAAAACACAGTAAAACAGTAAAAGTTAATATTGTGAAATATTATTACAATTCTAAATAACTGTATTCTAATGTAATAATGTATATTTTAAAATATATTTTATTCCTGTGATGGCAAAGCAAAATTTTCAGCAGTCTTTACTCCAGTCTTCAGTGTTACATGATCCTTTTGAAATCATTGTAATACCCTGATTTGATGCTCAAAAAAAAACAACAAAAAAAAAATCTTATTATTGTCAATGTTGAAAACAGTTGTGTTGTATTTTTGTAGAAACTGTAATACACTAAAAATTTGGGGGTAAAATAATAATAATAATAATAATAATTAATTTAATTAATATTTTTATTCATTAAATTGATTAAAAGTGACAGTAAAGACAATTAATTTTATAAAGATTATATAACAATGATTTGAGCTATCAAGCTTATTTTTTTACAGTTAGTATTTTGTATTATATTGTAAATGTATTTTGTATATGTATACACACTTATTGACTCAGTAACACAGTTGAACAAAGAGCCCAATTCATTTGAAGCATAACACCTCCAAATCCATACGCTCCCGTGCTCTCTGGGGCAGACGGCTTTCTGACACAGAGCACAAATGTGATGAATAAGCTCCTAAATGCGCTGCTCTTGCACTATCCTCACCTTGTACATTTCCCACTTAAAACCATCTAAAAGAGAACCCGTGTGCCCCTGTAGAGTGCAGCAGTGTCAGAGCGGAGCGCGTCAGAGTTTGGATAAATAATAACAAGCGCAGAGCTCACAGCCCCTCTTTTCTTTTTACTCTGCTAAAACCCTCGGCTTCAGGGGGCCATGTCTCCTTTTTACCCCATGGGCGCCTTGCTCTCATTGTCTGACAGAATGATTAATATGACTGAACTTCACATCACAAACACAAGTTTAGAGGCTGGAGTCATCTTTGCCATTCTGCCGCGTGCCTTTGGGTGGTGGCATCATTAGCGGGGAATGATCATGCAGGCAGACAATCAAGGCCTACGCTACCATTTGAATATGAAAGTGAGCACACAAAACCAAGCCTTAAATAAACACACACCCGTATCTGTTTAGAAGGGCTGAACAAATGTACACAAACATATGCACACTGTCAGACATATATCAGTGACAAGACAAGAGAAATCGTAATATCAAATTGCACACACTCTACGCCCTGAACAGTGGGGCGACAGCCCATAACTCATGAAGGCGTGGGCAAATCTTACTGTTTAAAATCCCTTCGCTTGGAGATTCACAGTGACAACCACTGCTAGAAGACATCATATGGCTCATGAAACCCCATTAACAGCTGTACCCTGAGTTCACTCTTGGATGAGCGAAGGAACGGATGACTACAGGGGAAATGATTGAACACTGGGACATACCTCAAATTGCAACAGGCTTATCTAATAGAGAGCTAATGGTAAAGCTGTGAAGTCGACTCAAACTCAGCACACTGGTAAGAGTATAATGTAAAAAAAAAAAGCCTACAGATACCTTTAAAAAGTTTCATGTGGTAACATTAAAATGAAATGGTGTTAAGCGAAAACAATGGTAACTTATGGTAATTTATTTTAAGGACCAATTCTCACTATTAACTAGTTGCTTAACATGCATAGTACTAGTATATTGGCTGTTTATTAGTACTTATAAAGCACATATTAATGCCTTATTCTGCATGACCATATTCTATATCCCTTAATCCTACCCCGTACCTAAACTTAACATCTACCTTACAAAATATTAAAGGGAAAGTTCACCCAAAAACAATAATTCTGTCATTAATTACTCACCCTCGTGTCGTTCCAAATCC
>NW_015549594.1:378450-383582 GCF_001515605.1 Sinocyclocheilus anshuiensis | reverse complement strand
TCCAAATCCGTAAGACCTTCGTTCATCTTCGGAACACAAATTAATATATTTTTTATGAAATCCGAGCGCTTTCTGATCCTCCATAGACAGCAACAGAACTACCACGTTCAAGGCCCAGAAAGGTAGTAAGGACATTGTTAAAATAGTCAATGTGACATCAATGGTTCAATCGTTATTTTATGAAGCTACAAGAATACTTTTTATGCGCAAAGAAAACAAAAATAACAAATTTATTCAACAATTTCTTTTGAACCACTGATGTCATATGGACTCTTTTAATTCTGGGCCTTGAATGTGGTAGTTCCATTGCTGTTCATGCAGGGTCAAAAAGCTCTCAGATTTCATCATAAATATCTTAATTTGTGTTCCGAAGATGAACGAAGGTCTTATGGGTTTGGAACGACATGAGGGTGAGTAATTAATGACAGAATTTTTTTGGGGTGAACTATCCCTTTAATAAGCAGCAAATTAGGAGTTTATTGAGGCAGCAGTCGTAGTTAATAGTAAGAATTGGTCCCTAAACTGAAGTCTGACCAAAACAATTATATGTAATATAAGTGAATCAACCTTGCAAGTATTTAAAGGTTAAAGGTTTAAGGTTAAAGGTTTAAATATTTAAAGGTTACGTAGATCAGGTGAAAGTGGTCACTTTTTTAATGTTTAACACTGTGAAATATTTAAAACACTTCCAATCTGCAACATGGCATAACATGGCTAACATGGCATACAAAAATCAACAATTGTTTCAATCAACCAATATAACTTGAAATGTTCAGAAAACCTTTTTTACATTTTACAAAATAAAAATAAAAAAAGAATACTATTTGATGCAATTTCTCTCTCTATATTATGGTAAACATTGTGACCCTGTGGTGCTTCAGATTATTTCACTTTAAGAAATTACTGTTAAATTGCTAAATCGTGTCAAATTCTGGCAACAGTTTACTCTGCAATTTCAGGAAATTTAGCCTAAAAACCAGTTAATTACTTATTTGTCTCTGCACATCATGATGGAATAGGAGAAAGTATTTAACATTGAACTTGTACACTTCTTATTTAACACCTTTGTGTAAACGAATGTAAAAATTACAAATCCTATTCATCGTTCAAGTAAGCCAACTCATTAACCCAGTCATTTGAGAAACTGACAGAACTTCTTTTAGAACTTTCTTTCAAATTAAAAAGACACAAAGATATCACATTTTCAGCAGCACAAGCACACATGTGAAATGAAATGACAGTGTGCAGTCTGCATTCTTGTGTGCTGTCAATGACGTTGCGAGGTGTAAATATGTGAAAACACAAGAATAGTCAAATGTTTCTGGTTATTATAGCGCCTTAGTGACATTTAAAGGACATATTTTGTCTGACATTTACCGCCCTTCAAATTAGCATACATGAAGGACGCATGCATCTGAGTGCATCCTGTAATTGAGTCAAAAAGTCATGCAAACAAATTAACACAGTAAAAAATTTGGCCAACAGGACACTATCCGTCAAGAGGATCTATCTGTTCCAAATATAGATGCTCGAGGAGGAGCGGACACTTCTTAAAAGATCAAGGTGACACACTTTCCCTCTCAGCCATACTGAGGGACGTCTCTATCAGAATCTCTAGACATCAGAGCAGATAGTTTCCTCTGTGCTTTACTGGTCACTGGGCCATATGCTGCCGTTTTAATTGAGAGGGACTTTGGGAGAGGGACTATGTGCTCCAGAATGAATCACTGCCACTCAGACTGATGTCACTGATCAACAAGGGTTCTCCAAACCAGCAAGACCACAGGGAGAACGGATGTTGACACCACCACTGCTGCCTGTATCCTTAACTAGTCATGAACCTATGCACATAAGTTCCTTCTTTCATTCAACTCATTGCCCTAGAACTTCCAGATCCCCATAGATGCCAAAATTGGGGTGTTTGTATCAGTCACAGGCATCTGAGGGGCCACCCGTGAATGATCCAGGACCCATGCTGTGGCACCCACTGTATTAATTATCACATCTAATTAATTGATGTTTACAGCAGGAAATGGCTCCAGCAATTCTATGCAATTAATCAGTGTCAAAGAATAAATGAAACCCCAAATGTGATTACCATTGAGGACCGCGCCCAAAATTGAATTTTAATGGGGCTTATTTTTTTCCTTTCTCTCTGTGTATGCAGCAACAAGTTCTGTTTTCAACTGAAATTGTGGATTTATTCCACATTTTCATCAACAAAATATATGAGTGGCTATAGTAAAACAAAGAAGTTGTGTAGATGATGGTTGAAATAAATGTAAAATGTCTGTAATTTCATCCCCAAAAATGGCAAAAAGATTATTTATTAATTAGGAGATGCAATTAGCAGCAAAAAGGTTCAAGTTCCTACATTCTGTAGAACGTTCACGCACAACTGGATTCCAGTTTGTATAATTATAGAATAATTATCAGTGACGTTCGTGAACTGCTCAACTCAACTTGTAACACAAGCTGGTGTAATATGAGGGACAAAAATGTCACATTGCCTTAGCAACTGTGCTGGGGGCATATAAGGTAAAGAACAAGTCAAAAGATTGTGAAGAATGTCTTTTCAAATACAGCAGAACAGGCAAAGCTGTTTTTACTCTCCGATTAATTTTGAATTGAACTGAACTATTAGAGGAGGGTATCATTTTCTTGGCATTCGACAAGTGCAGCGTTACGGCAGACAGAAATTCCACATTTGTATATTAATAAGTGACAGATGCAGCAGACTAAACAAGCAGCAAAACTCACACAACATGCTGTCGCTGAAAAGCATAAACAATAAATAAACAAAGATGAAAAGGAAATGTGATGTATTCTGGCATCACATATATCAATTAAACACGAACTTCACATATCATCCATAGGCTCTGTGAGACATCTACTCAAAAAACAAATTATGCATCTAAAATTCAGGACTATTAGGCCAAAACTTTAAAAAAAAGGCATTTGTCTTCCCCAACACGAAAAGAGTGTGCAAATATTTTATCTTTTTAAGATGTGCTCAACTAGAAATATAGTTAAAGGCAAGCTTTTAACACCTTCTTATTCTTCAATGTAGTGTACAATGGCTTTGCAGCAATCAAAATGCATTAATGCATTAATGGAAAATAACAACAACTTCATAATACAGACACAGAGATGACGTTCATGCTGATAAACAAAAACACAATTCATGATGGTACTATAACTATTGATTATTGAGCGGCTAAGCTATTGCACATTAAGATTACTTTACTGATGCCACACACGACTTGGGAACTGACTGGATTACTGACAGGCCTAATAAAGTATAGATGGCATGTGAAGTTCCCCACTACGAAGAAAACATCCTAAAGGAGCACCTGTCATAACAAGAATAAACATGAACCATGTTCTGTATTCTGAGGCTACAATAAACAAATACACAAGTGGCCTTGAAAGTCACTCGAGTTTTCATTCATTCTTTATTTATTTATTTTTACTGGGAGGTATTTTGTACTGTAGTTTATTGAAAAATTCACAGACTGTATTGCAATTAAGCAAATGAATCAACTCCTGGGTCAACATGCTAATTTGTTTGATGTAAGCTTGCATCTCATTTACTGGAGATGCAAGTCTGAATAATTATTTATTAAAGATCTGCTTTCTGCTCAAAATACAGATGTGATCTGGTCACAGACTCCTTCAGGGAGTTTTTTTTTTCTCTTTGTTTTTTCTTCTCTGCCTTCGCTTTTTTAATTCTGAATTTCACACTTGTATGTAAGGGCTAGGTTTGGGAACTGAGAACTGGTTCTTATTCAGAACCGGTTCCGTTTTTTTTTTTAAAGAACCGGAACCGTGAGCAATTTATAAGTTTCGGTTCCGAAACGGTTCTGGTGCGACGCTTGACCAAGCACTGTGAGCAGCCTTGAGCCGCCGTTTCCCGTAAAGGATGTCACAAACCAAATAACAGAAATGCCGCCCTGCCTCTTTAATTACTGAGCACATAATTTCCCATGACACGCACTCTACGGACGCGGCGCATCGCTTCTTTGATAACTGTGCATGTTGTTTTGTTTGACTGTACATGTACCGGCAGCGCGCAGCTCCCGACGCCACTAAATTACATTATATTTGTCCCATATTGTCATTAATATACATACTGACTTCAACTTGGACCACTAAATAAATAGACTGCTATTGTTATGCTATGTAAGTATGAGGGTTAGATTATTTAGTGTACAGGTCATTTCAAGAGTGATAAACAAAGTGATGGAAAATATTTATTTTCATGCATCTTAAATGTTTAAAAATGTGGAAACCACTCACTGCATCACACCATCTCCTGACTGCATTATTATTTGTAAAATAGGGGCTTTATGGAGTGTGTGTATACATGGTTGTAAGTATAACAGTTAATATTTCATTAATTTAGGGAAATAAACAAGTGTCTTAGCCCTCAAGGGACTATTTGGCCAACCAGCTTATTCCTGCTTGAAAAACAAAATGTTATTGATAGTGTAAAAAACATCAACTTTGAAGCACGTGATTGATGGACTAGCATTACTCAACATTACTTACTACTACTACCTTACAGCAACACTACATGCAATGAAGGTAAAATAGTGAAAAAAAATAATAGTTAATTTAAATGGAACCGGAATCGGAACCGGGAATCGTTAGGCAAAACTGGAACCTGAATCGGAACTGGAAAATTTCTTACGATACCCAACCCTAGTAAGGGCCCATCCCTTACATACAAGTGAAATTCAGAATTTACATTTACATTTAGTCATTTTGCAGACGCTTTTATCCAAAGCGACTTACAATTGGGGAACAGACACAGGAAGTGCTCGTAATACCAAGTTTCAGGCATTTGTTCAAATAAGTACAAGCTAGAAAGGGAAGCAATAAATAAAGAGAAAGACAACGTTTTTTTCTGTTTTTTTTTAAATTTAGAATGAAATCAAATAGCGTCAAAAGAGATCAGTTTTCAGCTGTCACTTTAAAATTGTCAGGGATTTAGCATTCCGGATAGGGGTGGGAAGATCATTCCACCAGCCAGGAATGGTGAACGAGAATGTTCTGGAAAGTGATTTTGAGATGGTACCACGATGCGTCACTCACTAGCGGATCTCAGACTTCTGGAGGGGATGTAGATT
>NW_015549594.1:376051-378009 GCF_001515605.1 Sinocyclocheilus anshuiensis | reverse complement strand
AGTTGATGGGGTAATTGTAGAAGAACCTAGCTGGATGGTGAAATCATGCTGTAGAGTTGGAGTGGCAGGGAAGACAAGAAGCTAGGTTGAGCTGTAGGTGATGTTCTTTCATCCATGCCGAGATGTCTTCCAGGCAGCCTGAGATCCGTGCAGCTACCGTTGGATCATCTGGTTGAAATGAGAGATAGAGCTGTGTGTCATCAGCATAGCAATGGTAGGAGAAGCCATGTGCATGTATGATGGGACCCAGTGATGTTGTGGAACCCCAGTGACCAGTTGATGTGCTTTGGATACCTCCCCTCCCCAGGCCACCCTGAAAGACCTACCAGTGAGATTGGATTCAAACCAGTGAAGTGGAATCCCTGTGATGGCCAGTGATGAGAGGGCGGACATGAGGATCTGATGACTAACAGTGTCAAAAGCAGCAGATAGATCCAGAAGATGATTTGGAATCAGCTTCTGCAATCCGCACGGCTTCCATGACTGACAGTAGCGCTGTCTCAGTTGAATAGCCACTCCTGAAACCTGACTGGTTAGCATCCAGTTTGTTGTTCTGTGAAAGAAACAATATACCTGGTTGAAAACAACTCGTTCGAGGGTTTTCACTATGAATGGAAGGAGAGAGACAGATCTGTAGCTATCTGTAAATGAAGTGTTTAATGTAGGTTTTTTAAGCAGTGGGGTTACCCGAGCCTGCTTGAATTCAGTGGGGAAAGTGCCTGTGAGGAGAGATGTGTTGATGATGTGTGTGAGTTCTGGTAAGAGTGTAGGAGAGATTGCTTGGAGAAGGTGTGAGGGGATTGGGTCTAGAGGGCATGTTGTAGGATGGCTGGAGAGGAGAAGTTTTGATACTTCAGAAGGACAGAAGGAGAAGATGGGAGTTTTAGCAGTGGGTGTGGTTGGTTTGAGGTCCTGTGTGTGTGAGGCTGAGAAGTGACTACTGATTGCTCTAGTTTTGTCTGTGAAGAATGTGGCGAAATCAACAATAGAAGTGGTGGGAGGTGGTGGAGGGGGACAGAGGAGATAATTAAATGTTTTGAAGAGATTGCGTGTCTGGAGCGCTGTTGATCTTGAAGATTTGGCAGTATGGACTTGAGCAGAGAAAGATGAAAGCAAAGACTGATACATATTCAGGTCTTATGGATCTTATGATTTGCTCCATTTTCTCTCTGCTGCCCTGAGTTTGGTCCGATGCTCACGGAGAACATCGGATAACCAGGGGTTAGAAGGGGCAGCCCGTGCTGGCCTGGAGGAGAGAGGACAAATATCATCTAGACAAGAGGTTAAAGTAGAGCATAAAGTGTCAGTTTGAGATCAAATGAAGCAAGGAGTGAATGGAAGTCTGTAGCATAAGGCTTGTCCAGATGAATGTTGAAGTCGCCAAAGACTAAAAGCGGACTGTCATCCTCCGGGAATGAGGACAGCAGCCCATCCAGCTCTTCTAGGAAGGTGGATAGAATTTGGCCAGGAGGGCGGTAAATTACCACAACCTGGAGTTTTACAGGAGCTGTTATAGTGATCACATGAGATTCAAATGAGTTATAATTGCATAGGGGAGAGTCGGTTGAGTATTTCCAGTTGTTTTGAAATGAGCAGACCAGTGCCCCCACCCCAGCCAACCTGGCGGGGGGTGTGAGAAAAAGAAAAATTGTTAGATAGAGCAGCTGGGGTTGCTGAGTCTTCTGGACGAATCCAGGTCTCAGTCAAGCCCAATATGCTGAATGTGGATTGTAAAGAAAAAGCAGAAATTAAGTCTGCTTTGTTGACAGCTGACTGACAATTCCAGAGACCCACAGAGAAAGAAAGAGGTGCAGTAGAGGATGTCGAGATAGGATGCAGGTTAGCAACATTGCGTTGCCGTCTGCGTGTGACCTTAGAGCGTTGTCGAGAGACAACCGGAATGGTTTGGAAACACATGATAGAGGTGGAAAAGAGAGGACAGAAAAGGAGAGTGTGTA
>NW_015549594.1:370332-375832 GCF_001515605.1 Sinocyclocheilus anshuiensis | reverse complement strand
AGGACAAATATCATCTAGACAAGAGGTTAAAGTAGAGCATAAAGTGTCAGTTGCTGTATTCACATCCAGAGATGAGAAATGGGTAGGTGAGGGAAGAGAGGAGGATACAACGGAGGAAAGATGGGAGGGGGAAAGGGAGCGTAGGTTTCGTCTAAAAGTAACCGGTATAGGGGTTGGTGGCACATAGGTAGCAAAATGTAGTTTAAATGTAATGAAGAAATGATCAGAGATATGTAGGGGTTTTACCAGAATGTTGTCTGCAATACAATTGCGTGTGTAAATTAAGTCAAGTTGGTTGCCTGATTTGTGCGTGCTTGTAGTGGTAAGTCGTTTGAGATCAAATGAAGCAAGGAGGGAATGGAAGTCTGTAGCATAAGGCTTGTCCAGATGAATGTTAAAGTCGCCAAAGACTAAAAGTGGATTGCCATCCTCCGGGAATGAGAACAGCAGCCCATCCAGCTCCCCTAGAATTTGCCCAGAAGAGCGGTAAATTACCACAACCTGGAGTTTTATAGGTGCGGTTACAGTAATCACATGAGATTCAAATGAGTTATAATTGCATAGGGGAGAGTCGGTTGAGTATTTCCAGTTGTTTTGAAATGAGCAGACCAGTGCCCCCACCCCAGCCAACCTGGCGGGGGGTGTGAGAAAAAGAAAAATTGTTAGATAGAGCAGCTGGGGTTGCTGAGTCTTCTGGAAGAATCCAGGTCTCAGTCAAGCATTATGTATGTTATGTACCCACAGAGAAAGAAAGAGGTGCAGTAGAAGATGTAGAGATAGGATGCAGGTTAGCAAGATTGCGTTGCTGTCTGCGTGTGATGTTAGAGCGTTGTTGAGAGACAACCGGAATGTTTTGGAAACACATGATAGAGGTGGAAAAGAGAGGACAGAAAAGGAGAGTGTGTAAAGGGAAGATAAAAATAATACTTAAGTACGTTGCCGGTTTCATTGCTCGGTGAAGTCGCGCAGGTAAAGTCGCAGGTCTTTACACTCGTCGGTCTTCACATGAGAAGGCTGAACACAAGAGCTGGACACTTCCGCGTCAGTGCACAGACATCAAAGAAATACACAGTCTAAGAGACTACAGTGAAAACAGCTGTGGCCGCCTTCTAATTAGCACAGCCAATAGCCTATAGCAGGGCAATTGCTCAAATCGAAACTACAGTTCGCACTTAAGTGCAGGAAGAGAGCAATGCAAATAACACAGGCTCCTTCTTAGCTGACAACAATTATTATAATTACCAGCAAGTGCAATCAAAAATACAAACTACAACGAAAATACAAAGTAGAAATAGGTAGACAACAAAATATTCCTTCCTAGCAGCAAGTAATAATTTAAACAACAGATCTCCAAACAAAGTATTAAGCAAAACATTCATGCGCTGCTGTCCGTCTCTTCTGTTGACTAATCGCTTCTCCCGAGCCATTAGTCGATTAGGCATGAACAGAATTAAACTGTTCATGCCTATTAAATCACAGTTCTGGATTTGCCTTTTATAGCAAACAGGATTCAAGACTTCAATTTAAATCTTAATGCAAGGAAGCAGAATTAAAATAATTTAAAATTCAAAGAAATTCATATAAATGTTATGATATAGACAGACAGACAGACATTCCAATTCAAATTCCAAGTCATGAATAGAAAGGAACCCAATTCTTCAACACTGAATTGTGCACAACCTTGCAACATACTACAGATATACTAGAGATGAGAGATAACAGATTAAAAATAACAAGCACACAAAGTAATAAATCAGAGAAGACGCAGACAAAGTTTTAAAATTCACAGCAAGGTCACCTATTAACTCACAACACCTTCTGCTAGATGGCAAAACTGTCCATGACAGAACTCAAGCAGAAATAACACACTGCCAAGCACTAAAAGCATGGCAGATACTCATCGGTTCCACTCCTTCCCTCGTAACGACTAGGAAACCTCACGGACTAAAACTGCAAGGTGGTATCTGCACACATGAGCGGTGATGAAAGAAGATCCAAACATGAAACAGGAAATCTCCAGCTCATCGATCCTGCAGGGCCATTCTTTGGGATCACAGGAACTCCCACTGCAGAACATCCACAAAGGCCTAACTTGATTGGATCCATCCGATTAAATCTGGACCTTGTCACTTCTGTGCCATCTTCAAGAGCTGAATTCGGAAGATTGCCCAAGCACAGCTAATTCTAAGAAGCAGTGAGAAATCCATGTGTCAGCCATTTCACTCAACTCTCTTTGCAGTCTCCTTTGTGTTTGATGATCAATGGCATCTATTCATCGCCCGCTCACCACCCGGTACCTGCCCAGCAGGCTGTAGCACCTGTGGTGTTTTTGCATCACATAATGTGTGTTTTGAAGGAATTTATTTTAGCGTTGTCATTTCTGGCGTGCGTGTGCCTTTGAAAGAAACCCCAGGCGAATTGTATGTCACAAAGACAAGTGTTGCTTAACCCGGACCCTCAAAGAATCTCCATCTGTGGCCATGAATGTGAGTCACCATTTGCATCAGGAGGCAGAGATGATTTCCCTCCTTTCTTTCTTCCAGCAGGAAATCTGCTTAGTGCCAATGTGCTTGCTACCTGCATTCCAATTAAATCAAGATGTATTTGCCTTTCAAAGCTTCTCGGCCTTCTTCCTTTCCCTTTGGAATAATTGATGGAGTCCTCTGGTCCTATGATGAATGACTTCCAACCCAGAGATGAATAGAAAGATGAATGCGTTGCCCTGAGAGGGTTGGGAGGAACGGCTCCAGAAGTGCTGACATAATGACAAATACACTGACCGTCGCACCAACTTGCCCAAATCAGCAAGGGAGGGTGGCAGAGGCCTGACAACTTCAATGACCGCTCGGGTATGTGCCACTTGCCCGTACCGTACCCAATTACCTGAGCTAGTAACTAATTTAACCTCAGGTGAGTTTCAGAACTGACGCCTCGAGACAGTCGAGGGAAAAACACAGCGATGGTGTATTAAGGGCATGGGCGAGAAACAAAAGCTTATCTTAAAACAGGAGTTCAAACATTTTTTCCCCCACTTCTTAAATGCTGCTGCAAAGAATTTTGCAACGAGGTTAAAACGAGCAACAAGAAAGAAACACTTCATTTAAAACTTGACTGTGACTTAAAGGGACAATAAAATCAAAACAAAACAAGGATATACAAAGTCCTGTAATTTCCCACATATCACACGAAATAACATGCCGATAACATTTTTTATTTATTTTTTTTTAATGTTTTTTAGAAGTCTCTTATGCTCACCATGGCTGATGTATTTGATCAAAAATATCAGAATATTATTTAAGTTTAAAATAACTGTTTTTTGTTTAATATATTACATTTAATATATTAAATGTAATTTATTCCTGTTATGGCAAAGCTTAATTTTTAGGAGCAATTACTCCAGGCTTCAGTGTCACATGATCCTTCAGAAATCATTCTAATATGCAGAGTATCAGTATTGAAAACAGTTGTGTTTGTGCTTTTGTGGAAACTGCGATTAAAACAAAACAAAACAAAATAAACAAGCATTTATTTGAAATACAAATATTTTGCAACTTTATAAATGGCCTTACTGTCACTTTTGACCAATTTTATATATAAAATAACAAATCTTACTAACCCCAAATATTTGGTGTTGTGCATCAGCCAATCAGAAACATTGATTTGCAAATGTTTAAGACAACAGTTTTCATATCATTAGTACAGTGCAACTGAAAGAGATATTTCACCCAAACTCAAAATTATATCTTCATTTGCTCAAAATATAATGATTTCAAACGTATGACTTTCTTCAAACATTCTTCAAAATATCTTCTTTTGTGTTTCCCAGAAGAAAGAAACAACATTAAGATATTGCCTTATTTTATATTTAATTCCCTCTTGTTACATATTTAAATTAACTGTAACAGCCTCAGATATAATCTTGTGTAACACAAAAAGAGCTTTACTTGACTTGAATCAAAGTGTTCTGCTGGTGAGAGGACAGAGGATGGGCACTCCAAAGAGCTTTCTATGGATGTAATTAAAAGTCTGAATGGTGTACATGTGTCTAATATGACTAATGAGTCGTGTATTATGCATAATTTGCAGTTCTTGCAGTAGAGGAGCTTGGAGAGCATCAGGTGCTGGGGTGATGAGTCTGAAGGGTTGGAGAGCTCCGCACCACCTGCCTCGTACGCCTCCCTCCCAGGCCTGCAGCACGTCACACTGCAATAGATAAATAACCTCTGTCTTCATAGTCAAGGCCTCAAGCATGACTGACAGAGGATGACTCTTCTAGATTACCCATTTTAATCTTCCTGCAAGTATCCAATATGACCTCTCATAAGTCTCACCTGATGCCATGACCATTATGTCTGAAGACCAGCTATGTCAACCATTGTTTCATTGAGCGAATGCACCTGCACTCCCCGGAAGCTCAAGCAATATTTATATTATTATATTTTTTTTTTTTTACTGGAATAATATAATAATATATTTTTTTTTCTACCATCAGAGCCATTCAATTTTAAAGTACCACCTAAAAACATGCTGCCCAAATCTAATAACATATTTACTGACATACCGCTCAAGACTTGCTGATATAAAAATTATAATTAAACTTTATTTGGAGCATCACTTGTGCACAATGCACATTTCTTAATATTAAGCCTAAATGTGTTTTAATTCCACTATTGACAAGGATTGTATGATATTTGAATAATATCGGTCTTTAAATGCAAAATATTTAAAGTGTACTTGAAGTATACTTGCAACACTTCCACTTTAGCACAATCAAATATACTTCAGTATATATTTAGTTTTTTTTTTTTTACTGGAATAATATAATAATATATTTTTTTTTCTACCATCAGAGCCATTCAATTTTAAAGTACCACCTAAAAACATGCTGCCCAAAACACTGTCTGACTAAACTCACATGATATTTGATAGCAAATAGATTTTTATGAACTGTACTTTAATGTAATTTTATAATTGTATGTTTAATAATACATAAAATAATAATAATAATAATAATAATAGTTTTTTTTAGCTAATAAAGTCACTTTTGTTCATGTCTATTCAGTGTTTTACTGTCTTTAAACAATCTTAATCTATAAGCTTTTCTCATCAAGTGCTGATCAATGACAATTGTATTTTTAAATCAGCATATTATGTAATTGTATTATTATTATTTGAAATAAGAATACAATTACATGCCGGGAACAACTCAAGTACAAATTCAGTCTAGATCTTTCAGCCATCCATAAAGTGAAGAATGCTTCAGATCTATTCAAGGACTTATGACAAGATACACATGAAAATATATAATATATAAAGAAACACAAAGATATATTGAAATAAATGTATTTCAAATACATTTTAGTATATTTATTTTTCTCTAAATATCCTTAAAACAAGACCAATTTACATGAGAAGGACATGTGTAAGGTATTAACGCTTATTATTTTTTGTGTTAATCATACACCTCGCTAAATTACCTTGTTATATACACACACACACA
>NW_015549594.1:354500-366338 GCF_001515605.1 Sinocyclocheilus anshuiensis | reverse complement strand
TATGTTTAATAATACATAAAATAATAATAATAATAATAATAATAGTTTTTTTTAGCTAATAAAGTCACTTTTGTTCATGTCTATTCAGTGTTTTACTGTCTTTAAACAATCTTAATCTATAAGCTTTTCTCATCAAGTGCTGATCAATGACAATTGTATTTTTAAATCAGCATATTATGTAATTGTATTATTATTATTTGAAATAAGAATACAATTACATGCCGGGAACAACTCAAGTACAAATTCAGTCTAGATCTTTCAGCCATCCATAAAGTGAAGAATGCTTCAGATCTATTCAAGGACTTATGACAAGATACACATGAAAATATATAATATATAAAGAAACACAAAGATATATGTATTACAGTGCATAACATGCTGTAGCTGCAAATCGCTGCCGGAAACAGAAAACATAAACAAGCACATAAGATTTCTATTCTGTTTGGCCTTTCCTGCTGTTTATTTTACATCAGACCTTAAGGACTATAATCCTTCAATCTTTGGCAGTATGATATGGGTGGCCAAAGCCAGAGGGGAAGAGTATGATGAAAGATGCAGCATTCTGAAGCCTCATTTGACGGTACAGGATTTCCCCGCTCTCCCTTTTCTTTCTCATTAACGGGAGCATAAAGTTGACCCCCCACAGTATTTGGGGTAAGGGGCTGCCATGCAGAATACGTGTAGCACGGTAAATTCCAGAGGGGAGTCAGATTGGTCAGCTAATGAGTCCTGACAGAGGCAGCAGAAGCCAGAAGCTCCTGAAAAATGATTTTGTTAATACCCTCTCCGTTTTCTGCCTCTTCATCATCCACTTGATCTGGCAGGAGATAATGTGAACCAGTCGAGTTGTTGCAAGTTTTAAGAAAATTTATAACATATGCACACAAACACAAACACTGAAGATGGATGTGGAGTGTCTTGACCTGGATTGACTTTGAATAATTGTCCCTTCTTAAAAAACAATTAAATAAGCAATAAAGTACTAGAGGCTGTGCAGTTTTATGACAAGCAGCTATATGTGTAGTGCAATGAAGCCAGGACTATCTCTTTTATAAAAGCAGTTTTAGCATTAGAAATGCTGAATGGACTTGTTGTGATCACGCTTAGCAAGAAATCCATGTGAAGAGAGTTACTATTATGGATTTAGCAGCAAAGAAGAGGAATTACTTAAATAAGGTCAAGAGCGAGATTAAGAGGCTTATTTAATCAAGACAAATATTTATAATCTCCAAGACTAATAGAATGTTTTCAAAGCTTAAAATTGCAATTTGTTTATATATCTCTTGATAGTGCGGAAAAAGTATACAAACTGAACAAAACAATATACATAAAACGCAAACCAAAAAAAGGGGAAGATTAAAAATAAATACTTTTGAATAACAAAGCATGAGTGGATATAACAATGCATTTTGTCCAGTATTACTCATATTTATGTCATTCTCATACAGAAATATAAATATATGATCAAATTTTCATACACATATAAAATATTCATATTCATGCAATTCAAAGGTGCCCTCTTTCTTTCATTCTAGTTAATCTTTTCACAAAGTTTTCATTCTTTTTGGACTTCTATTGAAATATACACAGTGTGACTCAGCACTCTGAGCCAACAGAACACAACACCAAGCTCTTTATGCATGAGTCACTGACTGACAAGATAAAGCCTTTTAGCCTGTTATTTCATGAGGTGGCCTCAGTGAAGCAGTTATAATATTTATCATAAGATATTGTCACACAGCTTATGTAACACTGCTAGTGCCAACACCATCAAATAACACTGCTCCTCTAATGAATAAGGTAACAGATTACACAATTCATCCATCTGAACTGTTTTTAAACCTCGAAATGGTGATACAAATCTGTATTGGGTGGCTTCTTACAGCAGTACAAACTAATGTAGCCACTGAAATGTTGAGTGATCGATCAGGAATTTCATAGGTTCTTACCAGTCAGGTACTCTGGATCAGGCACTGGGTCAGACAGCTCCTCATGACACTGGGCTTCAGTCGGCACAGACGCAACCACCATGCCATCCGGGAGCTGCTGCTCGATGCCACGGGCAAAGTTCTTCTGCCTAGACAGCAGAAGATAAAGGAGGCAATCTACTCAAAACACAGTCCCATGTACATTCATCCGTCAATCATACAAATCCTACATTTCTGCCACATCACTGTAGCAAAACCTATAGAAAAATATACGATTGTGCCTTTCTTCATTGTTTGTTAAAAGCTCATAATGTTAGTGTTTACGGGCTATTTCGATGTAGGCTACTTTATCAATATTTCATAATATTTTCGTATTCTTTCTTCGCTTCATTTAGCATTACTGTTCTAATGGATCGTTTTATTGATCAAATTGCCATGAAGCACCACTCTTTTGCAATTAGCAGGTAATTTAGATAAAACTTATATAAAATGTATACAAAATTGTGACGAGAGGGGCGGGGCCGACAGCTGTGGGAATGGAGCGAGGCCGGTGGAGTAAATGCTAATGCACGACACCTCTTTTCCTCTCTCCCCTCTCTCGTATCTGTCTCTCCTCATCCTTCCGTCTCCTTTTCTCTTGCCTCGTCTGTCTGTCCTTACCCCCAGGTACGCCGCGGCTGCTGTGATCGGTTCCCCTGGAGGGGGGAGTAGAGCGCAGTCTCGTGAGTACCCCCCGGCCTGCGAGGGGCGATGGGGGTATGTGACGAGAGGGGCAGGGCCGAGAGCCGTGGGAACGGAGCGAGGCCAGTGGAGTAAATGCTAATGCACGACACCTGCGTCACTCACCGGTCTCGAGTCCCACGGAGGAGCTCCGGAAGTATAAAAGGAGGAGTGACGACAGTGTTGGACGAGAGAGGACCAGACCATTTACTCCACTGGCCTCGCTCCGTTCCCACAGCTCTCGGCCCCGCCCCTCTCGTCACAAAAATATGTTATCAAAAATATTTAAGAGTACTAACTGCAAATAGCTTTAGATGCTATTTTCACTAAGTGAAAATATCAGTATTTTCTTTGCACTAAATGTAAATAATAGTTAGATGCGATTTGCACTAAGGGTCAATATTGTTGGATGCTTTTTATATATATTTATACTTTCACCTCAGTGTATTAGAGTACATTGTATAACAGTATGCTGCATATTCAGTGTATATGTTTCTATTTATTAAAATAATAAATAAATGCTGCCTTATTGGAAACTTGAGGCGGATTTGAACTTTGGTCAGTGACTATTTGCACTTAGTGGAAATAGACATTCTATTTATTTGTTAAGAATATTTGGTTTAGATAAAATATTAATAATAATAAAAAATGTGCACAACTCAAAAGTGGGTTGACAAATGTAGAAGGGGCTTCTAGGTCAGACTGAATAAATATAAATAGGGACGAAGGAGTGAAGTGTAAGTGGATAGGATAAATTTGAAATGGTGTTAAGACATTACTTTCCATTATATTACATAAATATCATGGGGAAGCACTGAAAGAAGGTAGAGCAGCTCAAAGCGAACAAGAAAAAGCAAACTGAAGAATGCAGTTTGCAATGAAATAACTATATCTAAATGAGATCTTCTGAAGTACTATAGACTAGAGGAAAGAGTAAGAAAATACAGTTTGAGTTTAAAGAAGAAAATAGAGATCAAATTGGAGAAGATGGGTTAGACTAGATATAGTTTAGTTTCAAAGCAATGTGAACAAATAAGTATGCATTGGACTGATGGATAAACTGATACAACAGCAAAAGACTCAAAGATGCACAAACTAGAATCTCTGACTCAAAATCTCTCTATGTATCTTAAGTTAGATCAAGGTTAAAGTATTCTGGGACTGAGTATATACATGTGTGGAAACCGAACAATGCGATATAAAAAATGCATGTCAAAGAAAAGTATGAATAAAAGCAGGAAAGGAGAATACAGAATAAACGATTTCCTTTTCAAGGCAAAATAAGCACCTAGAAATCACACCAGGGAAATACATAGAATGCAACAAAATTCTAGAATGATGCCTGCAAGAGCATCTAGTAAATGAACGAGCATTCAGGAAATTGTACCAGGAACCATTATGCAATCTAAATATCTCTTCAAGCATTACTGTCATATCCGATTTATAAAGTGGACTTGGATGAAAGAATTGTATTATCTCTGAATACACAGAGCACTGTACAAATAATTGGGCTTAAACAGGGGGAAAAAAAAAGCCAGAGGCTTGCAATATGCACTTCATCTTAATATCAGAAGGAAAAGTGGCTGAAGTAGTACAGATTGTCATTTATATTCGACAAACAGTCATATATGTGGAGGTGTACAGTGCTAAATACCCCCGCTTCCTGGATGACTCAAAACGTTGAGCTATTTATAAAGAAAACAGCCATTTACTTGGCTATATAATAGTAATATCCTCTATTATTCGTAACCCAGAACATTACAAATCAGATTCTACTGATGTATATTAATTTGAAGGTTTTCTAGGGCAAATTAAATCTGGCATAAACCTCAAAAACTGTTCCCAAATACGCCCTCTCGGGTGTGCTGGAAGGTACACTGGAGCACATTCTGCAGAAATTTCTCTGAACACCGGGGGATTTCCTCCCCACATCTAATAAAAATGTAAAAAAGTTGTTTCTCTTGTCAAACTTGAAGCTCACGCTTCAATAGATACTCACATATTGAAATATTAATAGCTCTGCCTTATTGCTTGTCAAAGTCACATCTGATAAAAGGTTCAGTTCCCCATGGAGCCAGTGCAGCTAAATAAAAATGTGCAATAAACTTAGGGGCCAGTAATTTGAATGAAAATGATGCATACGGTTCTTAACTTTCTGAAATTATTATGGGGCAACAATTGCAGCTATAACCCCTGTAAATTAAAATGTCTGTGATTTTTGGTGCATAGTTAGAATACCAATAATAAAGAAATATTAAAAATAAATGTAAACGCAACTTCATTGCTCACTACAACATCTTATATCTTACCACAACTTTCTCTTAATATTAGCTTATGAAATCGACTTCAATAAACTAATATGTATGAATAAACCTGCATTTTTGTCTAAAGTTTTAATGCTTGTTACTTTTTCCTGTGGAATTCTCTAAAAATATAGTCTGCATACAGAAAAGTCTATGGAGAGAAACCTCAGTTGTGACGTAACTTCATTAATCATGTACGTCGACAAAGAACGGACATACAAGAGGGAGATTTCAGCAATAATATCTAGCAGCACGGTAATTATAGACAGAACATGCAAGTTTTATAAGATGCTCTGGGCATCACAGGTGGGATTATCTGTCGAATGAGAATACGGGAAATATATAAATAATTCAAAATTGACCATTTTGAGTGTAAAACTAGGTGAACTGCTGCTGTCCAGCAACAGCTGACGGCAGACTATAATAATAGAGTACAATACTGATATAAGATGTCTTTAAAAGACAAATATAAAAAAGGCAAGCTCAGAAAGCTAACACACTAAAACTGCTGGAAAATGAGAACTAAAATTTGCAGCAAGTATGTTTAGTTTTCTTTCAGTTTAAATAAGTAATTTCATTAAAGTTGTGTGACGTTGATGAAGTTGATATTTCATTTCAGGCAAGATAATGAGATATCCAGTTGTCAATTAATATCATTAAGAGATGATTTCATGCATAATTAATCATAATATGTGGGCCCGAATGAATTATAGAATGGCTGAATTATGAGCACGTATTTGTAGCTTGTTTAAAGCAGAAGTGTGTAATTGTAAATGTCACTACAAAGAACTGAGGTCAAAGAAGTTTCCTCAAATACTCCACCAACCTCAATCAAACAGATTGACTGAGTCGATGTTGCTGTGTTGGGCTGGTTAAGATGCTTTAACAAACAGAAACATTTTATTATTACATTAATTATTATTATATAATTACATACGTTTTTTTTTTCATATAATTACATAATATGTACAGAAACTTTTTTACATTATAGTTGTGCTAATATCACAGCATACTGAAAACATGAAATCAACATTTCATTTATACAAGAAAATTATAATTATAAAGGAAAGATAGAAGAGCATTTGAAAAAATGAGCCATATAAAAATAGCTCAGACTTCAGGCATTTAAAAATAATCAGCCCGTGTGTGATGTTTTAACTTAGTGCTGGGAGAAAGGTAGCACTTTGAGTTTCTTGCTGTGGATAGAAACACCCAACTGGGAGATTTTAAGTGAGGCAGTCCTAATCATGATTCTGCAAAGTCTTAATGAGAACAAAGGGCACTAAAAAATTCATTAAAACCAGCTCAAAGCACACTGGGAAGGAATGGAAGTGAAACTGGTTAAGGCTGGAACCCAGAGGAGAGGGAAAGTAATTAGGAAAGGGCACATGCTTTTAGGTGGAAAGTCTCATGATGATAAGACAGAAATCGAAATGAAATCCTGCCTGGCAATGCACACAAGATATGGAGGAGGAAATAGGCGTGGATATTTGGAATGCTCTCTAAAAGCCTGTGTATAGTATTTAATTAAGATGTCAACAAAATGTTTGCATAATTTACTTGCTTAATTTCTTTGCACTCTGCTCTACAAATGCAATGGTACACAGATATGGACTGCTACTCAACAAGACCGCTTCTCAACAAGCTAGAGATTTTGGCAGCAGTGCCATAGGAAGTTTCTGGATAAAGACTGTAGCACAGCCTTGAGCACAACATCTAGTGGTTAATGTACACTCAGTGTTCCGTATTTGAAGAAGAGATTGTGTAAACCCCTATGTATGCGTGTGTGCAAACTTCAGAAATATGCAGTAAAGGTTGGGTTGTCAGAATTTGTATGCCTCCCTTTCGTTTTCTATGTAGACGTTCTGACATTCTCTGTAACTATCCATCAAAGTAACTAAAAGCAACTGACTACAAACACCCTAGAAATGCCACAGCAACTATCCAAAACAATCCATCCATCCATCCATTCATCCACCTACCTACCAACAGCAAATACAAGCACAGCTTGTAAAACCTACATTTCATGCTTTTAGAACTATTTTAAACTCCTTGACAAACTTTGGTAACACTTTATTTTAAGTTGTCCTTGTTACACGTTACATGTACTAACTATTATAATAACAATACATTATGCATAATTACATGCAAGTAACCCTAAGCCAAACCCTAACCATATAGTAAGCACATGTCATGTAGTTCATTAATATTACTCCATAACACCCAACTGGGAGATTTTAAGTGAGGCAGTCCTAATCATGATTCTGCAAAGTCTTAATGAGAACAAAGGGCACTAAAAAATTCATTAAAACCAGCTCAAAGCACACTGGGAAGGAATGGAAGTGAAACTGGTTAAGGCTGGAACCCAGAGGAGAGGGAAAGTAATTAGGAAAGGGCACATGCTTTTAGGTGGAAAGTCTCATGATGATAAGACAGAAATCGAAATGAAATCCTGCCTGGCAATGCACACAAGATATGGAGGAGGAAATAGGCGTGGATATTTGGAATGCTCTCTAAAAGCCTGTGTATAGTATTTAATTAAGATGTCAACAAAATGTTTGCATAATTTACTTGCTTAATTTCTTTGCACTCTGCTCTACAAATGCAATGGTACACAGATATGGACTGCTACTCAACAAGACCGCTTCTCAACAAGCTAGAGATTTTGGCAGCAGTGCCATAGGAAGTTTCTGGATAAAGACTGTAGCACAGCCTTGAGCACAACATCTAGTGGTTAATGTACACTCAGTGTTCCGTATTTGAAGAAGAGATTGTGTAAACCCCTATGTATGCGTGTGTGCAAACTTCAGAAATATGCAGTAAAGGTTGGGTTGTCAGAATTTGTATGCCTCCCTTTCGTTTTCTATGTAGACGTTCTGACATTCTCTGTAACTATCCATCAAAGTAACTAAAAGCAACTGACTACAAACACCCTAGAAATGCCACAGCAACTATCCAAAACAATCCATCCATCCATCCATTCATCCACCTACCTACCAACAGCAAATACAAGCACAGCTTGTAAAACCTACATTTCATGCTTTTAGAACTATTTTAAACTCCTTGACAAACTTTGGTAACACTTTATTTTAAGTTGTCCTTGTTACACGTTACATGTACTAACTATTATAATAACAATACATTATGCATAATTACATGCAAGTAACCCTAAGCCAAACCCTAACCATATAGTAAGCACATGTCATGTAGTTCATTAATATTACTCCATACTTAAATGTATAATTACACTGTAACAGGGACACCTTAAAATAAATGTAACCCTAACTTTACCTGTCTGACTTCTACAATGACACTGAATGGACGTGTTTAAGTTTAAAGTTCAGAATACTAAAAGAATGATCACAAATTTATCAAATGTCTGTTATTATTAGATAGAGACAAATGGACAATATACAGCTATATTTGCATGGCAATTACAAAATTGGCACATAAATAGCACTAATGTGCTATTTTTGTAGAAATGGCACTGTAACATGTCAATTACTGCTTGGGGAGGTGCCGATTGGGCTTGCAACATGCCAGATGCCACATCTCAAAAGACTATGTATAATTAAAATGATGAGCACGGATATGCAATTGGCTTGCAAATACGCAGTACCAAACCAGGATGAACTAAAAGCTAAATTAAGCTGACAATTGACAAGCACACAGACTGGTATTTTGAGATGGAACTGACTGGAATGGACACATTCTTTCACTTTCATAATATCTGTGCGTTTAACAGAGATATGCATTAGCATTTAAAAAGGGAAACATGGGGGAGAAAAATAATCAAAGTACAAGCTAGAAGACTGCTTAGGGTTAAAAAAAGAAGTTTTGTTTTTGAGAAGGTGATACTGTCTATCGAAAGCAAAAGTTAAGATATTTTGTATATAAACGTTGGACCCCACTGACTTTCATTGTTTGGACAAAAACACTGAAATATGAGTAAATGATGAAAGAAAACTGTGTTTGAATGAAGTATGCTTTACATAGACACCAAATTGCAACTTTTGCCAAAACACTAAATTGAACGGAATTGCTAAACCATAATTTTCAATATGATCTCAAATTGTTTACTTTAAACACTTCCATGTTCAGATTATCTTGGCTTTTAAAAGCAACCTCAATAAATCTGTCCTCCACATTCCCTGTTTCGAGACTGTCCTCTACATTTCTTCATAAAAGATACTTTATAGAGCAAGGAAACATCCAACAGCACACCCTCGCTGCAATACAGGGCTTTCAAAATGGCATGTTCATCTGTCTGAGAACACCACTGACCTGAAATGCATCAAACAGGAGCTAATACATTCTGCATTGTCTTTTGGGCAGGTTGACACAGGAAATGCATTGCACCTCACGTTCAGGATTAAACAGCATGAAAATGTAACCATGCCTTTCAGTCAGATCGTAAAAGCAGCTGCTGTGTGACAACCCAGACTTGTGGGTAGTAACTTTTGGTGAAACGCCAAAGGAAACACACGGCCTTGTGTAAGTTTAAAACAGAATAATAAACAACTTCAACCTCTCTGGATGGATTTTATCTGGCAGTTGCTCACTCTTTTCCCTGTTGCATCATTTTGGAAAGAGATGAATCAGAGTTACCTCTGTAAGTATATGTTTAATTCCTCCTGATTTTATTGAGTGTACATTGCATGCATACGAGTTGATGTAACATGAAAATTTAAATAATTTGCCATGTTATTCAATCTCTCTTTCTCTTTGAGAAGAATTCACTTGGCACTCAAAATCCATAAAACATGGCACTAAATGTGTTAAAATTAAACTGTAATATTTAGTCACTGTAATTCTTTTCAGGAAAAATACCCTTCTTTCTTTGTGAATTAGGCTTTTTATAAACTATATACAGAAAATGCTATTTTCCTGAGACAATATGTGTTGTGTTACTAATGTCCATGCAAAGCAGGTGTTAACAAACTTTCTTAAAAAATATATATAATCGAATGATAAAAAAAAGAGCATTATAACTTGGCATATTCACTACTGTTCAAGTTTGGTGACGGTAATATTTTTCTAATGTTTTTGAAAGACGTCACTTGTGCTCACAAAGGCTGCATTTATTAGATGAAAAATACAGTAAAAGCAGAAATAATGTGATTTTTTTTTACAACCTAAAATAACCATTTTCCTTTTTTTATATATATTTTGAAATGTTATTCATTCTTAACTCAAAGCTGAATTTCCAGTCTTCAGTGTCACAAAGACCCTTCAGATCCTTCAGAAACTATACTACTATGTTGATTTGGTGCTCAAGAAACATTTATTTGTGTTATCACAGTTTGTACAGCTTAATATTTTTGTGGAAACTGTGATACATTTCGGTTTCCATGTTGAATCAAAAGAGCAGTATTTATTTGAAATGAAAATCTTTTGTAAAATTGTCAATGTCTTTACTGTCACTTTCGACCAATTGAATGTTTCCTAGCTGAATAAATGTATTAATCACTCAAATAAATAAATAAATAAAATAAAAAATTTACTGAATCCAAATTTAAATGGTAATGTGTAAATAATAGTCAAGCATACTGTATTTTAAAGTGTTGAGTCAGGAAATCACGCCAGATTGTAGAAGTCTGCTTAAACCTCCCTATCTGAACATTCACAACCAACTTGTGTGCAAATTGTGTTGAGGTGTTCAGCACATATTCTGTGGATATTGTGCACCTTAAATAGATTTGCATAATTTCTTTATTGAATCAGGCCCTAAAACATCAAAAACAGCGCATACAAATAAATGGTAATATCAGTGAATACTATTTATTCTTAGTCAGTTCCCCCTTCAGTGTCTCACAGTGAACTAAAAAACAAACATTTAACCACCAAAAATCTCATTAATCAAACATAATAACATTTAAAACCTTGCATTAGATCAGATAACCTTACCTCGAATAACCAAAAGGCAAGCATTTGTCTCAATTAATCATAAAAGTGTTTTGTTTATCCATGGCGTTCGCTTTAAAGATTTCCATTCCTCAGCATAGAAGATCAAACAACATTTCATTTCCTGCCACTGCTCCTCCTGAGCACCAGAATTTTGACTATTTACTCAGGTCTGAAATTAATTGTCGAAGCCCTGCTATACTCTATGAAGGATTAATGAACTTGCCGTATCCTCCTTTTGTTCAACTGAAGATCCAGTAGATTCAGCTGGCCCAATTAAGCCCCATTAAACCAAATTTGCTTATGGTCACTTTTAATTTGCTCCTCACCATTCCACATAATTAGAGTGCGTGCTGGGCCTCTCAAAAGGTGAAGAGAACAGCACAGCACAGAGAGTAAGTCCTGGAGCATGAGGGCCAGTTGTGCTTTTCAAAGGCTGTCTAAACCCAATGTCTCTCCGGGTGCCTCCAAATGAGTTCAGAGCATTTGAGATTTGGCTTCTTGATAATATTAACTCTCCTCCCACTATTTCTCCATCACTCAGGCAGGCCTCCCTCCTCCCGTACTGCACCAATCAAACCATGTGGAGTAAATGGATAAACTGCTGCAGGAAACTGGGCCTGTAAGTGTCCGTGTTTAAATTAAGGGCCGTCAATGACTTTGCATGGTGACCTTTAGGTTGAGCTGACCACAGTGCTCTTTTAATTAGAGGAACCTTCAAGGGTCTTTGTATGTAACAAGATAGAAATTCTGCTGTGCTGTATTTCACAGGATTTGTGCTTTTATTAAATTACACTTGATGATTGGATAGTGTAACTGCAGTCCATTTAAGACCTACAGTACAAAGACAATTTCAGACAAATACTGGACATATAGTTTATGCTATCAATAGTAAAACAAACAAAATCTTTAAAAGTATAGTAAAACTAAAAATATTTAAAATATATTTTGGAAAAAATGTCTGTTGTGTTTTGTTTTGTTTT
>NW_015549594.1:352029-354451 GCF_001515605.1 Sinocyclocheilus anshuiensis | reverse complement strand
TTTTTGGGGGGGGGGGGGGGGATACAAGAAAAGTCAATGGGGTTTTCAGCGTTCTTCCTTTTATGTATTTATTTTAATTATTTTAATTTATTTATTTTATTTTTCGTTTATTTAATTCGGGGTGTTCCACAAAAGAAAGAAGTGCACACAGGTTTCGAATGACATGAGGGTAAGTAGATGGTGACAGAATTTTCATTTTTGGGTGAACTATCCCTTTTAACTTTACTAAATATAAACTGTTTGTTAGCCTATGTGGAGTTAAATTATTCTCTAAAACAGATGGTTTCAAATAATTATATAGTTATGCACCAAGTTGTTTGGCTAAATGAATAAATAAATAATTCTACATTAAGAGTTACAGGCTAATACAATAAAATACTTGGTGGAAAGAATTCAATTCACTTTGATTGCTAGCATAGATATTGTTCCAAAGCAGCTTGAAAACAAATGTTGGCAGTTCCAACAACAATAAATCCCTAGCATTTAGTAGGTGAGAAAGAAACTTTGGACAAGCCATGAATCGATTAAAAGTGAAGGCCATCTTCTTGCGCTGGCACGTATTAAACATATTTATACGTCATACTGGTAAAGGCATACATAAATATTACATCTAAATAGTTTATAGTGATTATCGATTAATAGAATATTTAGTGAGTATTAGAGTTTTATCATATTAGTATTTCCACCATTATAAAAAAAGCCATATGGCACTTTCAGTCAGAGACGTGCCAGGGCGGGTAGAGCACATGCTACGACTTGTAATTTCCTGATCCTATCCTTCTCTGTTTTCCTTATCATATCCTGTCACCTCACCACTGTCCTGTCAATATAACTGGCAAAAGCTCCAAAATAAAATAAATAAGCCAGTGGAGGATATGTGTTATGGTTAACAGTTCAACTCCACTTTCCAAACAAGCTAAACAACACCCCTTAAGCCTGTTAAGATCACTGTAACAGCAGGCTCCAGTGACGTATAACTCATATTTCTGAACTGCACAAAGGAATTTTTGATTTAATAAATCCAAGAGAAAGATAAAGATGAAATTCAATACCACATTCCACATTATCAGCACAATATGGCTATTAAAAACGGGGTGGGAAAAGTAATGTCATCCTTCAATCAAGCATATTGTAAAACATCACCTGAAGGAAGCCTTAAGGACCTGTCCTGATGTAATCTCTTTGGTGTGGTTATTGTAGCCGTAGAAGAGGTCCCCAAACACAGTCTGGTTGGCTGGGATGTCAGCTGTGTCCCCACAGTCCACTCCCTCAGTGCAGGCTTCTGACAGTGGCTGACATGAGCGGCCGTCTGCTCCTCTCTTATAATCTTCAATACATCTACAAACATATGGCAATGAGAAAAGGATATGAGCTAGAGGAAGAGAGGGAAGGAGAGTATGTCTGCCAGTGTAAGATAATGCTTGCCACTATCAGTCAAGATACACCAAATTATTCTTTATGATACTTTTTTCATCATTTTAGAAAATTGGTAAAGTCATCAAAAACTATAAAATCATACAAATGAGAATATGGGAACTATTCAGTGACCAACAAATGTCAATTAGGCTTCTTCTAACATCCGGTATACAGTACATTGTCAATAAAGCAGGTCACATTAATTTATTGTTGACCTGACTGTACACAATACTGGTGATGAGTGATTTGCCATTATTTATTTATTTTTTTTAAATAAATTTAGAAATAAAAATGAGATCATGTTGTAATGAAATTAACTCATTTGTAAGGGAATTAATTTTTATTATTTATTTCAGGTTTTGAGAGGACTAGGATCTGAAGATTCGAATTCAACCTGATTAGAACTGATTCCAAATTTGATAGTTTACACTTTAAATCAAGGGTCGTCCAGCGAGCCGGTGATTCTTAGTATATTTTAACAATTTGAATATCTGTATTCTCCCTGGCCACGGGTTAATACATGTTTTGATAAGTTATAAGCTATTATAGTAATTATTATGAGTAAGCTACGAGCTAGGCAGCAAGGGATCTTTGGCAAAAGTTTGTGATTGTTTCATGTGTGACTCAATAGTGTAAGTGGGTCCGTTCGAAGACAGAGATCCTACAATGTTTATATATTATGCATTATATATGCCTATATTGAATTAGGATTATGGGCTATTATGAATTAAATGAATCAGTTATCAATTGAAATCAAATCATGCTTTTAAATTAACTAATTAATATATGTAACGTGTAACCATGAATATGCATTACGATATGCATTGTAAAAAAATGAGTTTTCGAAGTTGTAAATAAAACAAAAAGAAAATACTATTTCAGCATTTCAAAATGTCACGCTCAATTCAATGAGATACTTGCTATTTATTTGGTTCTGTCAGGACCACTATCGTCAAAGATGATTGACAATTAGCATACAGTTTGGATTGGCGGTATGGTTCCGTTC
>NW_015549594.1:346451-352007 GCF_001515605.1 Sinocyclocheilus anshuiensis | reverse complement strand
TCAGCTGAGAGTCAGCTGATGCGAGCTTGACTAACGTGACCTGCCAGAATTAACGCTACGCTTGATAATTATTTCTAACATTTTCTAGCAGTTTCTGAGTGAAAATTGTTTCACCACCAATTTTTGTTTCAGTGCATTGCAACTAATTAAATAAAAAGACTCAAAATATTACATTATATTAAGTAAGGAATCATAAGTACATTATGATTGCATTAGGATTTATAGTTTTTTTTTTTCCCCTAAAACATAAAGACATCACTTCACGAAACAGAGCAATGTGTAGTACTAGTTCAGCATTCAAAACTAGAGGTATAGGTAATGATCTCACAGTGTAGCATCTGTCATGAATTTAAGGTTTGCAATTCTTTTTATTTACTGCAAAACAGTATCATTGTAATAGCGGGGCAGCTCACAGGAGTCGTTTATATTTATGTGACTTTGAAACTTAGCTGTCACGTCTGCTCTGTACTACACAAGCAACCGAGAGAAAGAAGTGGCAGGGCTTAAACGCTCAGTCTCACTTCTCTTGGTAACACACTACAGTTTTACAGGAAACTGTCATCAGCATAGGTGAGACATCCTCTCGGTTGCACATCCATAGCACAGACAACGATTTAAGTGGCTTCAGATTGCCTGTCACATTATCAGGTTCTCCAGAGAAAAAGAGAATTATGCACATTTGCCAACTTTAGTCGAAGCGACATGCCTATAACAGCGAATGATCTCTGAGACTATGAATAGGTCAGGAAAAAGGTTGTGTTAGCAGGGAAGAAGATGTAAGACAGTGGCTATTTATTCTACCTGGCTCATATTCTCCACAGCTGACACAAGAAAGTCTGGAAGTTGAAGGAACTGTTAGTGTTGTGTGATGCATGTGATGTCATGTCAGAGTAAAAGCAATTCCACCAAGACATGACAGGACACAGAAATGGCATTTGAGTTGAGTTCCCTTTAAAAAGAATAATATATACACTATCATTTTTTTTTTCTGTTTTGAAATGAGGAAGAAATTAATACTTTTATTCAGCAAGGATGCACAAAATGGATCAAAAGTGACAGTAAAAACTGTTTTCAACATTGATAATACTAAGAAATGTTTCATGATCACCAAATCAGGATATTAGAATTATTTCTGAAGGATCATGTGACACTGAAGACTGGAGTAATGATGCTAAAAAATCAGCTTTGCTATCACAGGAATGAACACATTTTCACATTTTAAAAATATACTAAAATAGAAAACAGTCATTTTAAATAATAATAATATTTGTAGCGTCTGGACCAATCAGACACACCATTTTTCATTTGATTTAACAAATCAATTATTCATTAATTATAACTAGTTATGATTAATTATTCATATTTCCCTTATGAGCTGATTCGCTACATATTTTATATTATTGCAGTTTTTGCTGTATTCGTGATTAAATAAATAATGCAGCCTTGGTCAGTATAAGAGACTTCAAAATAATTTTAAAAATCATACTGACCCCAGACTTGAGAAACAGCAAATCCTTTTTTTTTCAGCACTTGACAATATATATATTTATATATTTTTTTTTTTTTTTTTTTTTATTTATTTTTTTTTTTTGGCAAGCTACGGTTTCAGCTTGCATATCTTACCAAGCACATTTTTACTGGTAAATATGTGATGACATTAGCATGTTTCATTAAGATCAGGCTTGCCAATTTTTAATTTGAAGTCATGTTCACGATTAATTTAAATAAACATATAGACAGAAATGTGTGAACAGGTAAAAAGTGTGGCAATTCACACTCAGACACAAACAGCCACCATGGACTAAGAAAGAATGTGGAAAAAAGAGTCACTGTGAGGTGCTGTGTGTGAACTGCATGAATAATCAGCTGAAATAACCATAATGCACTGTGAATTTTTGATAATTATTCAACAGAAAACATCAGAAAGTCTTCAAAAATAGCAGGTGTAAATACCAGCACATACCCTGCTGTTTTAAAAAAGCATGAAAGAAAAAAACATGGTTGAGAAAGCCCTGTTAACATGTCCAGATCTAGTTATCATACAGTCTGTATGTGTGTGTAGAGTGTGTAATCTCACCCGCAGAACATCAGGATGTTGTAGAGAGTAGGGTCCTCCTCCAGAGGTGCCAGCTGCTGAAGGCACAGCTGTTCGCAGCCCCCATTAAAGCCGTCAGAGCAGTCAATGCCAATGTGGTGGTCATAGCAACCGGTGCCATCCTTCATCGGGCTCAAACCAGGAGGACACTGGGGGGGAAAATAAATAAATAAACATGACTTTTAAACATTCTCTGATCTGTCATATTACCCCTTTATCTTTGGTATGTGGCAATTTCAGCATGCATGGCTGCATCACATCCATATGCAATAATAAATAAGCTGCTAATGCATGTGTTACAGTGTGTTGTACTATTGTGTGTTTGGATTTCCATGTTAAATTGCGCTTAAGATTTGAAATCTTGTTTTTGCTAGTAGTGTTGTTTTTAAAAAGCAATGTAAAAGGTCCTGAATGTTTTGTTGAGTGTTTCAGCTACTGTACTATACAGTAGAACCCCCAGTTTACCATTATCAAAAGAAAAAAGAGCCAATCTGAGGTTGCTCAAATCTTTGTATTCAACAGATACAGTATATAGTGACAGAAACGTTCCTGTGGAGGAAAGCAAAAAAAATAAAAATAATAATAATAATAAAAAAAAAAAACAGGACACATTGCAGGCTGGTCTAAAACCTTCATCACTCAATCACCCACAATGCCACTGACAGCCACTAATGTTAAAAAACCTTTCAACCAAAAAAAAGAGGGGGAAAATCTCAAAAAGTGTTACAACAAATAATCATTGGTGGAACAAAGTTTTCCGATATTAATAAAATTTCAGGAGTACTGTAGGATATCAGACCGAATCAGACAATCTAAGATTTGGTCAAAAACATGGTTGAAACATGTGGAGCCGAATTCCACAGAGGCCCAAGACAACAGTATGTTCATAAATCAGATCCTAGCACTAGCCAGTCTGAAGCAAGCCTAACCAACTCTTTCACAGAACAGCTTTCAACATTAACACAAAAGGAACACACTGGTCATAACAACTCAGGAAGGAGATTGTCAATTTTAGGGCAAGTAATCAAGATTAAATGGTCAAAGAGATGACAGAATGACCATCACGTGATAGTAACCACAATCACGAGCTCTTTGGATTGACTTCCCCCACCTCGACGACAGAGAACAGACTGAAATTCCTTATGAGAGACCTCTTAACCTCTGGTCTTCACAGAACATGTCCTTATCCAAATTCCCTTTAAAATCTTAAATGATTCCCTTTGAGCTAAATTGACCTGTTTCCCTTACAAGTACCATTAGACATGATGTAAAGTAGGTAGTAGAACAGATATACTGTAAGTCTAGACTGTAAAAAAAAGTTGTAAATAAAACTAAATACAAGATTATTGCAGTTTTACAAAAAAATACTATTTCAGTCTTTCTACTTCAGAATTTCATGTTTAATTTAATGTGTTACTTGACATTTCTTTGTGATTATTTGTGAAATTTACCATTGTGTTTTTGCAAACGACAACGGTGTAACAATTCTATGCCAAGGCAAAAGTTCGAGCAAAACATTATAACTGTTCTGTCTTTGGCTGCACTGATGAGCACAGCACACAGTTTAGAGTCCCAGCCTCAGAGGAGACACGAGAGCAGTGGATTTACTAATTTATTTACTGTATTAAGCTGCTGCCACACAGATCTAATATAAACATGCAATTTCTTTCCCAGCTGTTTACCTTCACAGACATAACCGACTGTTTTTGTAACTCGTGCGTTCTTAACATAAACTTGTGTATTTGACAGTTTAAGCGCAATAAGACATGAAAGATAACTTAGTTTAGTACTCACATACTGTGTGACAGCTGCTTTCTGTGTGTTTGCTTCGGATGAGTGCGCTCAGAAAACCATATATCAGAAGTTTAAATTAATATGGTTTAAAATGCATGATTTCAGCACTATAGACATGATAATCAAAACCAAACAGACGTTTTTTTTTTAGCAGAGTATCAGAGGTACGAGATGTAAAAGCACAGCCCTATTCTGGAAAAGGTGCGGGGAGCAACAGCTCATTTGCATTTAAAGAGACATGCTCAAAAACAGCATGTTTCTGCTTCCAATCAAATAGGCATTTTCAAAATGATATAATAAATTATCTGTGGGGTATTTTGAGCTGAAACTTCACAGACACATTCTAGGGACATCTGAGACTTATATTACATTTTGTAAAAAGGGGCATAATAGGTCTCCTTTAAAAATAACATTCCCTAACACTGAAGTTACACTACCTTCTCAACTCCATGCCTGTTTTCAGTCTTTTCCCCAAGCTAGTGATGCCACGTTCACACAATATTTTCTGTCAGCTTTTGGCTTCAAAGGGGATTTGACAGGTTGATTTTTACCTGCCTGGAAAATGGGATAAAATGTGCCTTCACACCTTAAGTTATAAGCTTCATGTCATGTCATTTCTTGCGGCAGGTGCCCATACTGTAGATTCAAGATGGTTACATGAAACATGCCTGCAACTGTTCAGAAATGCTTCCTAGGAATCCATATTTTGTAACGAGAAAGCGAAACAATTGAATTTCTCCAGTATTTTGAGTGAAATTTCTACAAAAGAACAATCTTCTCTACAATGAGTCATTCTCTATTCGAAAATCATTAAAATTAGGTTGAAAGGGCATAATTTTCGCTCACAGTGGGTGTTGATTCAAGCATTAAGCAGCTTTTATAATAAAATGCATTAAGAGAGAGTAAAATTGTATAGCTCCTTAACAAAATGAAACTAAAGACTATTTTTCCTATCTTATAATTAAATTGCTAATACCTTTAGGCTATTAATACAAGGTTTATGAGAGTAAAAAAAAAAAAAAAAAAGAAAAACAAAACAAATTAAAACCTGTGGCTCGTGACGATACATTGATGTGGAAAGACACGAAACGATCTGTCTGTACAAGAAACTGAACAGTATTTATATAATTTTTTACCTCTGATCCACCGCAATGTCCGAACTGTCCTGAGCGCGTTCACAACAATCGGCGTGTGATGCGTGTACGTGCTCTGGCATAGTAGACATAGATATATGTATAAGTAGATGCCTCATTAGTGACTGTTTCTATGGGTCGTGATACGTTCCAAAATGGCGGACGCGTCAACGTATCTGGAGCATCTATACATATAGTAGACGCATGTGCGGAAGCGATCTGTCGTGCGTATACGTCACTCATTATTTACACAGTGCAGAGAGATTGCGGATGTGTACAGGTCATCACAATGGAAGACAATTTTGATATATCATCAGACAACGTGGAATTTTTTGCCCAACCATATTTATTTGACGTCACGCGCCGGGTGTTGTGAACGCGCTCAGGACAGTTGGACATTGCGGTGGATCAGAGGTAAAAAAAAATATATAAATACTGTTCAATTTCTTGCAGACCGATCGTTTTGTGTCTTAAGACCTCAATGTATCATCACGAGCCAAAGGGTTTAATTTGGTTTTGTCTGTGTATGTTTTT
>NW_015549594.1:339747-341367 GCF_001515605.1 Sinocyclocheilus anshuiensis | reverse complement strand
TTTAGGCTATTAATACAAGGGTTTTGAGAGTAAAAAAAAAAAAAAAAAAAAAGGAAAATGACAAATAAGTCCATCACAGCATGATATACCCTTCACCATCTCGCTTCCCCAGTTTCTTCAGTGGCAGGTTAGGTGTAAAACACACATTTTCTGACCACCACCTTTTCACTTGACCTCATTTGTATTAGGGATCAAAGCCCAGATGTTGGTAATGCATCTTAGTAGCACATCTTGTCCCTGGATGCATCCGTATTGATTTTGTCAGTTAGCTACAGCTGACAAGACACCTGATTTATTACCAGCAATGTAGAGAGTGCAGGGCACCGAGTCTCTTAACTCATCTGTGGCAGATTCCTTAAATCACAAAGTCCCAGTTTGATCAGCTGAACAGAGGACATTATTGAGGAAAGGGGAGGGTTGTTAGACAGAAAGCAAATTTTTCACATAATTTAACTGCTTGTCCTCATTTGACATTATGACACAAAGGGGTGCTACGGAAGATTTTTATTTTTTTAAATAAAAGAATAATTATTCAGTATTTTATTTTATTATTAAATAGTTTGCTTCTAAGCTCGGCAGACTAGAAAAAAAAGCAATAAAGTTACAATTTAAAAAAGTTAAAAAGTAATAAGTTGTGATGGGGGGGCGGGGGTCCAAGAACACTTTAAATATTAAATAAATAAACATTCAATTATATCAAATAAATATAGTTTTGTACGTCAAGGGGCAACAAAATAAAGTATTGTATATAAATATATTTTAACATCTACATTGGTCATATGCTATTTGTATATATTAAAACATTTAAAATATACATCTTGCCAAATGAGCAATGTCTTTCATTGACACTTCACTGCATATAAAAACCATGCCACAAGATTTTTGTACATTTGTACATTTTCTTCAACAGCCATTTTAGTGGGCTAAAATGTGAAATGCCTCAGTGCCAGCTGAGGTCAAATACATATTTACGGTGATTAATTCTACCTTATATTGCAATGTTTTCTTTGTGACCATGGATTTAAAAAGAATGGATGGGTCAAAGCATTAGTGTGAGGAAATGGGCAATTTATAATAATTATTTAAAATGCACTTCTCAAATTTGAAGACAATGACTTACCAAGGAATGTGTACATGAAAACGGCTTGAACATAGCTTGTCCAATAATAATAATAATAATAATAACAATAATAATACATAAAATAAATTAAAAAATCAGCACATTTTTTTGTCAGTCTCACAGTGAATAATGCAATTCCTGAGCCAAAGTTCAATATTATTGCAGTCTTCTATCTGAGCTCAAAGCATCCTTGATTGAAAAGCACTTTGTAGCACAGAGGACATGGTGAGACAGTTAATGATACCAGAGAAGTCATGAAGGTTTTAAATTCAAGATAAACTGAAAAAGCCCTGAACTACTGAGCCTTTTAATCTCGTTTCCAAATGGGGATCTAGTCCCACAGCTTTCCAAAGCTTAAGAGAATTGCCCATGTGATTTTGTCATATAGGAACAAATCCCTTTCAGACTGTCGGATAAGCTATGCAAATCTAAAAACTGCCAAAAAGCAAGAAAAAAGGGAGAGAACAATAGAAGACAAAACACTTATCCAATATATATAT
>NW_015549594.1:335713-339715 GCF_001515605.1 Sinocyclocheilus anshuiensis | reverse complement strand
GAGAATAAAATTCAACATTAACTGGGCTGAATTGTGCCAGTGTGGAAGACTGTCAGGTGCTTTGTTTCTTGACACATAAAACCATGCAGAAAACCACAAGGGATCAAAATTTACTGACATACTTTGCAAGTCCATTGATAGAATATGCAAAAAAAAACAAGTGTTATTTTCACCCTGACAATGAAACAACAGATTGCCATTTGTTTTGCACTGCACGCTGACTGTTACAACAAAGCAATCAGCAAATCAGTGTAATTACAATTATTAAGCTTAAATTAAATTTCAGAAGTTTAAATCAAACCAGTTTTCAAAGAGCCAAGACTACAGCAGCAATTATTTGTACAAATGACACTACATTTAATTAATGACAAAGTTAACAAATTATTAACAAATTAGTGTTGCCTTCCTGGCAAGTTTTTTTTGCAAATATAATTTTTCTTGGGATTCAGTATGCCAATGGTCAACCTTAATTGTTCCGTCATATTATAAATCTTGCTTTAGGGACTGTAGCTTGGTACATTAGCATGGACAAGTATTCCTGCTGGCCTTGACTGTCCCTCTATAGCAGATAGTCAGAGATGGACACAGTCCTTTAAAGCCACCTTTTGATCCTGGAAGGAAAAGAAGAAAAAGAAAAAAAAAAATGGTGTTTCTTCCCTGCTGCGCATCTGGATCACTCCCACTGAGTTTGCACTCAGGAGACCTTTGCCAAGTATTGACTAGTAACTCAGAAGTCCTTAACAGCCAGAACATGATAGGAGACAGAACAGCTTTTGGGGAGATTGTGAGCAGGCTGTCAAAGAGAGATGGAATGCATCAGTAAGAAACAGAGAACTCTACCTCCAGTGGATGACCTCAACTTAAACTTGCTCTCAGCAGTCAGGTTATACTGTAATACTTCTTTATACTGAAACACTTTTGAAATACTTTTTTTTTTAATAAACAATTTCAAACATTTCAAATAATAGCAAATTGTAATATATAATTAATAGTAAAATTAAATAGTAATAGTAAATATTACTACTAATAATAATTATTATTATTTTGAATATTAATGATGCTACCATTCTCTAAAGTGTGTGTATACAGTATATACAGGTATGGTAACACTTTAGTATAGGGACCAATTCTCACTAACTATTATGCTTATTAGCATGCCTATTAATGACATATTGGCTGTTTATTAGTAATACTAACTATTAATACGCAGTAAATGAGTAGTTTATTGAGGCAAAAGTTGCAGTTAATGGAGAAATATATATAAACACAGTTTTAAAATGTACAGTATGTCTTTATTATTTATTTATCTAAAAATACATATGTAAACTATTTGGTGGGAAAAATAATAATGGTAGTTTTTCAATTCAATTTTCTTTTTTTTTATTAATTAAGAGTTTTGCATTAAACCGGCATAGCATTGAAATTCATTGCCATTCTGATATTATACACTACTAACACATACATTCACATAATTCATTCACATACAGACAGCTACTGTACCAGCATTTGTCAGCAACATCTAAAAGTCTCTGTTGAACACGTCTGGCTGGCTCGCTTAGATCTAGAGAGGAGCCAATTTGTTTTTCATGTGGATGGCTGGATTGACGACAGGCACCCCTCTGTGTCCCACAAAAGCACTCAACAGGCTCCCCTCTGTGTCCCACAAAAGCACTCAACACCTAGTGTGCTGGAGGGAAAGGAACTAATTAATCACATCATCATTTAGCGATTATCAGAGTATCTCCAAACTAGTGCACTGTTCCTCTCCCCAGGAGTGCCATACATCAGCTAGACAGAGCAGATCGGAACGAGCCCGCTCACGCAGACTGCGATATTAAAACACAGAAGCAGCAGTAGCACTGCTGTCCTCAGACAAGGTGTTAATTGATTAGGGGGGGAATGAGGCTCTCTGGGGGGCCCGTAGCGAGCTCTTATGATTGGACAGATTGAAGCATCATTTTTATAGCTTCAGTCATCTGTTAATTACAAAACATCAAGCTACGGGCTCAACAGAAGGGTGTGTTATGATTAAGAAGAGCAGGATGAATTTAGAGTTGAAATGTCTGTAAAATATTGAGAAGGCCATAACATCTGTTTCATTAACAGCAGGTTTGGTGCTGTCCGTCCAGCTTTACCTGAAGGAAATATAAGTGCTCGCAAGGAAGCAAAATAATATACGAAAATAGAGACAAGACAGAAGAGATCAATCAATCACAATTCAGTATGCAAATACAAGTAAGAATACGCAGCAGAATTTAGTGGTGCAATGACCTCATCTGTCAATAATTTCCTGACTAATATGAGGGGGATCATCAATTCTTGTCAATCTACACTGACCTATGAATTCCTCCCCAAGTTTTAATGCATGCTTGCAAATACTATTAGAAAACATGCTAATGTAATTCTTTTGATTTTGCAGTTCCATCTCCATGGGGGCATAAATTTGTCTTTACAATTTATTTACTTTAGCCTCTCACGAGTATAACAAGACACAGAAACTCATTAAATTACTGTGTACTGTTTAATATAATCTACAAATATGATGCAAGGGTAATTTTATGCTTGCATCAAAACAGACATAAGATATTTACAAATACATTCCCATTCGTAAGAGCTGTATTTATTAGGACAAAATAAAACATTACATCAGATTGAAAATAACAGATACCTTTATAAACTTTAGCATATAGTATGCTTGCCAGCAGTGCACTACACTGTAACCCTTTTTGATCTGCCAACCCTGATTTTGCTCCTATGATTTTTCCACATTGAATACAAAAAAAGCATGGTGACCACTGACTGTCAAGTTCAGTTGCAGTTTTGTTTGGTTTATTAAAAATATACATATATTCAGTCAGGAGTTTAACTCTGCGCATCATTTGCACACTAAATAAAAACTAGAATAACAAGTACTGCACTAATTTAAAGAAATGTTAAGTTGGTAAAACAAACAAAACAAAGCAAACAAACAAAAAAAACAACAACAAAACTTACCTAAACAACAAAACAAAACAAATACCAAACCAAACAGAACGATGCATGGCACCCATTGTCATTCAGTATTCAGAAAATACAATCAAAGCAAATATTTTTCAAATGAAACATCACAATGAACAGGAATAGTTATCTAATAAGGTTCGTGTTAGACATGTACCTGCACAAACCCTGATTCGCATGTTCATAAACATGAGCAGGAGATCATGAATGAAGTGAGTGTCAGAAAGATGGATGAGACACAGCACTTTTCATAAACCCTGGCTGAAACAATCCTCCCATCAGCAGGGCCAGCCAAACACACTAATCACGGCGCATGCCAGAGTGAGAAATCAAACACTTTAAGCGTACCTCAGCCAGATGGTGAGTGAAATCAGAGCCTCTGGCTCATTTCATGGCTGCTTAACAGCCACAAGCGAGGACGAGAGAGTGAGTGTGATGTAAAAAAAAAAGAAATGGAAGAAACAAATACGATTTTTCATGGTAAGTGACAAACTCCTTCGGCAGAAAAGGAATCCCTAACTTATAAAAGTAAATGTTTTTTCTTTTTTAAGAAATTGAGAACAAGGGGGTGTTCTTTCTTCAAATTTGTATAAACATTGTAAAGTTTATGGCGATACAGGCGTCGAAATGGCTTTTTTATCTCTGTTTTGAGTCTATGACAGTATGTAAACAACTAAACAGAGAAGTCTGCATCAATACACTTGTAATCTACAAGACAGCTGAAAGAGACAAGAAAAGAGATGGATTTCAAAGGGTGACAGACAGACAAAAAAAAAAAACTGGAGCTGTCAGATTAATATTAAATATGTGTAATTAAATCATTAAAAAAATGTGTTATTAGTTATTAAATTATCAATGCTGAAATATAACTATTATATACTATAAATATAAAACTAATGATATATGGACTTCTAAAGTCTCAGGCAAATTAATAAAAAATAAATAATAATAAAATTTTGAATTAATAAATAAATTATCTTCATTTGGGGGATTTTCTCAATTTTT
>NW_015549594.1:315404-331657 GCF_001515605.1 Sinocyclocheilus anshuiensis | reverse complement strand
TCCTGCTGGCCTTGACTGTCCCTCTATAGCAGATAGTCAGAGATGGACACAGTCCTTTAAAGCCACCTTTTGATCCTGGAAGGAAAAGAAGAAAAAGAAAAAAAAAAATGGTGTTTCTTCCCTGCTGCGCATCTGGATCACTCCCACTGAGTTTGCACTCAGGAGACCTTTGCCAAGTATTGACTAGTAACTCAGAAGTCCTTAACAGCCAGAACATGATAGGAGACAGAACAGCTTTTGGGGAGATTGTGAGCAGGCTGTCAAAGAGAGATGGAATGCATCAGTAAGAAACAGAGAACTCTACCTCCAGTGGATGACCTCAACTTAAACTTGCTCTCAGCAGTCAGGTTATACTGTAATACTTCTTTATACTGAAACACTTTTGAAATACTTTTTTTTTTAATAAACAATTTCAAACATTTCAAATAATAGCAAATTGTAATATATAATTAATAGTAAAATTAAATAGTAATAGTAAATATTACTACTAATAATAATTATTATTATTTTGAATATTAATGATGCTACCATTCTCTAAAGTGTGTGTATACAGTATATACAGGTATGGTAACACTTTAGTATAGGGACCAATTCTCACTAACTATTATGCTTATTAGCATGCCTATTAATGACATATTGGCTGTTTATTAGTAATACTAACTATTAATACGCAGTAAATGAGTAGTTTATTGAGGCAAAAGTTGCAGTTAATGGAGAAATATATATAAACACAGTTTTAAAATGTACAGTATGTCTTTATTATTTATTTATCTAAAAATACATATGTAAACTATTTGGTGGGAAAAATAATAATGGTAGTTTTTCAATTCAATTTTCTTTTTTTTTATTAATTAAGAGTTTTGCATTAAACCGGCATAGCATTGAAATTCATTGCCATTCTGATATTATACACTACTAACACATACATTCACATAATTCATTCACATACAGACAGCTACTGTACCAGCATTTGTCAGCAACATCTAAAAGTCTCTGTTGAACACGTCTGGCTGGCTCGCTTAGATCTAGAGAGGAGCCAATTTGTTTTTCATGTGGATGGCTGGATTGACGACAGGCACCCCTCTGTGTCCCACAAAAGCACTCAACACCTAGTGTGCTGGAGGGAAAGGAACTAATTAATCACATCATCATTTAGCGATTATCAGAGTATCTCCAAACTAGTGCACTGTTCCTCTCCCCAGGAGTGCCATACATCAGCTAGACAGAGCAGATCGGAACGAGCCCGCTCACGCAGACTGCGATATTAAAACACAGAAGCAGCAGTAGCACTGCTGTCCTCAGACAAGGTGTTAATTGATTAGGGGGGGAATGAGGCTCTCTGGGGGGCCCGTAGCGAGCTCTTATGATTGGACAGATTGAAGCATCATTTTTATAGCTTCAGTCATCTGTTAATTACAAAACATCAAGCTACGGGCTCAACAGAAGGGTGTGTTATGATTAAGAAGAGCAGGATGAATTTAGAGTTGAAATGTCTGTAAAATATTGAGAAGGCCATAACATCTGTTTCATTAACAGCAGGTTTGGTGCTGTCCGTCCAGCTTTACCTGAAGGAAATATAAGTGCTCGCAAGGAAGCAAAATAATATACGAAAATAGAGACAAGACAGAAGAGATCAATCAATCACAATTCAGTATGCAAATACAAGTAAGAATACGCAGCAGAATTTAGTGGTGCAATGACCTCATCTGTCAATAATTTCCTGACTAATATGAGGGGGATCATCAATTCTTGTCAATCTACACTGACCTATGAATTCCTCCCCAAGTTTTAATGCATGCTTGCAAATACTATTAGAAAACATGCTAATGTAATTCTTTTGATTTTGCAGTTCCATCGCCATGGGGGCATAAATTTGTCTTTACAATTTATTTACTTTAGCCTCTCACGAGTATAACAAGACACAGAAACTCATTAAATTACTGTGTACTGTTTAATATAATCTACAAATATGATGCAAGGGTAATTTTATGCTTGCATCAAAACAGACATAAGATATTTACAAATACATTCCCATTCGTAAGAGCTGTATTTATTAGGACAAAATAAAACATTACATCAGATTGAAAATAACAGATACCTTTATAAACTTTAGCATATAGTATGCTTGCCAGCAGTGCACTACACTGTAACCCTTTTTGATCTGCCAACCCTGATTTTGCTCCTATGATTTTTCCACATTGAATACAAAAAAAGCATGGTGACCACTGACTGTCAAGTTCAGTTGCAGTTTTGTTTGGTTTATTAAAAATATACATATATTCAGTCAGGAGTTTAACTCTGCGCATCATTTGCACACTAAATAAAAACTAGAATAACAAGTACTGCACTAATTTAAAGAAATGTTAAGTTGGTAAAACAAACAAAACAAAGCAAACAAACAAAAAAAACAACAACAAAACTTACCTAAACAACAAAACAAAACAAATACCAAACCAAACAGAACGATGCATGGCACCCATTGTCATTCAGTATTCAGAAAATACAATCAAAGCAAATATTTTTCAAATGAAACATCACAATGAACAGGAATAGTTATCTAATAAGGTTCGTGTTAGACATGTACCTGCACAAACCCTGATTCGCATGTTCATAAACATGAGCAGGAGATCATGAATGAAGTGAGTGTCAGAAAGATGGATGAGACACAGCACTTTTCATAAACCCTGGCTGAAACAATCCTCCCATCAGCAGGGCCAGCCAAACACACTAATCACGGCGCATGCCAGAGTGAGAAATCAAACACTTTAAGCGTACCTCAGCCAGATGGTGAGTGAAATCAGAGCCTCTGGCTCATTTCATGGCTGCTTAACAGCCACAAGCGAGGACGAGAGAGTGAGTGTGATGTAAAAAAAAAAGAAATGGAAGAAACAAATACGATTTTTCATGGTAAGTGACAAACTCCTTCGGCAGAAAAGGAATCCCTAACTTATAAAAGTAAATGTTTTTTCTTTTTTAAGAAATTGAGAACAAGGGGGTGTTCTTTCTTCAAATTTGTATAAACATTGTAAAGTTTATGGCGATACAGGCGTCGAAATGGCTTTTTTATCTCTGTTTTGAGTCTATGACAGTATGTAAACAACTAAACAGAGAAGTCTGCATCAATACACTTGTAATCTACAAGACAGCTGAAAGAGACAAGAAAAGAGATGGATTTCAAAGGGTGACAGACAGACAAAAAAAAAAAACTGGAGCTGTCAGATTAATATTAAATATGTGTAATTAAATCATTAAAAAAATGTGTTATTAGTTATTAAATTATCAATGCTGAAATATAACTATTATATACTATAAATATAAAACTAATGATATATGGACTTCTAAAGTCTCAGGCAAATTAATAAAAAATAAATAATAATAAAATTTTGAATTAATAAATAAATTATCTTCATTTGGGGGATTTTCTCAATTTTTACTACTATATACACACACATTTGTTTTATTATTATTTTTTTTTTTTTTATTCACAACCCTAAAAATAAGACAGGCAACGACAACTCACCACACAGCCAGTGGAGTCCAATTTGCGATCAGAGATGCAACGGAAATTTCGACTGCAGCCTCCATTGTCTTTTGAGCAGTCGCGCACCGGGCCAAAAGAGTCGAGCAGCACTTCTAGACTGTCAAAGGACGAAGAAATCATCAGCTCCTCCCTGTTGAACAATGATGCAGAGAAAACTCAGTTAGTAATGGCAGGTCAATACTGCAAACAACCTCTAGCATCTTTAGCCGTCATTAGGACAATATGTAATTATAATCTGCTTGTTTATTATATTATATTATATTATATTATATTATATTCACTTTATCCAATACATAAAAATGTCAAGAACTGGATATCAAAGAGGCAAGTAACGTAAAGCTAAAACTGACTATTGTGTCTTCTCTACACTACCATAAATCCAGCTAACGGGAAAAGCTTTCCAAAGCAGCAAAAGTAAGCAACAGCACTGAAGGCTAAACCTTGAACAGATGAACTCCATTGCTCTGACCTTGGTTTTAGCTGTGTGGCTGAAAAATTGTATTGGGTTATATTTATTTATATATATTTTTTTTTCCCTTTCTAGAGCACTTGAAACATCCAAATATTTATCATTACTATGAAATATGAATGGGCAGTGGTCATGATGAAGGAGCAAACCAGTGACCTTTTATTGTCTAATATATTTTAAGAGTGTGAAATCACCAGGCTGCTGGAGAAGTGGAGTGCTGTGATAAATGGATTCATAGTTCTGCTACTGTGATTTCGGCTTCAAGACAGAAATACTGCCTTTACGTTCCAAGTTTTGTTTTTCCTATTTTTCTGTTATGAAGTGGCCGATGAATCCGGTCTCAAAGCCAAGTGGTCTGTCAGTGTTTAAAAATGATGCAAATGACAATCAAATAAGTGCATGCATAAATATAAAAACAGAGAAACATTGTTAAAAATAAAGAAGGGAATAAAGGTATCTATCCTGCTAAAAAGATCAAGGATTCCTCATATTTATAAAGAAATTAATAAATTAAAACACAAGCATCACACATTTCACAGTGAACTATAATCACTGGAGATTCTCAGTAAATGTCGACCTTACTTAATAAAAAAACACTGCAGTTCTCACCTCAGGTTCCCTCGCTCACCAATCTTAGCACAATACTACTAGTGCAAGAGAAGGCAGACCTTTTAAAGCTATGATGTTATGGTCGTTAGGGGAAGATGTTATAGTAATAAGGCAGAATATATAATGACTCCCGTTCCACGGTAATGAGGGCACTTTGAACAAATTGAGACAAATCTACCTCTGTGAACAAAGGATCTCAATTGGCAGTGCTTAGAACAGAAAGTCTGTGGAAGCTCTAATTAGTAGCTTAACTCCAAATACAAAGCAAGCATTTTCAGACTAGACACTGAACACTTCTTTTCAACAGCAGCAAGAAGTAATTCAAATTAACCTTCACTTAAGACTGTAATAAAGAAGGCCATCCAAGTAATAGAAGATTCACTCTGTGATAAATGTGATACATAATACTTTTTCATCAAAAGCTAAGACACTAATCAGTGATATAGTCCTAAAACCTTCATTGTAACTGGAGACGTTGCAGTCAGCTTTGCATAATAACAATAATAATAATGATAACAGGTTAGTTTTGCTTTTGTATAACAGCTCAATAAACAAGAAGTTGATATTGAGTAACTTACATTTTAGACACAATATTGCTTTGTCCATTTTTCCTCCACCAACAAAAATAGTTCCAAAGTCACAGCAGAGCTGCTTTGCCTAAATAAAACAACACTTTTGAATGAATTGGTTGAGTGAATAATTCAATGATTAATTTGTTCCTATAGTAAATGCTTTGGTGTTACTAATGAATCATTTCATTGAATGAATCAATGACTCACTAATTAAGGCAGTCACCCGTTTCATTCCTGAATGAATCACTGTGTTTGAATGAATCGGCTGACCTAATGATTCTCTGACTCACTCTTAAAGAGTCACATGTCGACACCTACTGGTGTAACTAAACTATGTAACCTGCAGAAAGAATCACTGAAAAATTGTCAGCATTAGCCAGACTGATATTCTGTCAGTTGATGTACTTTACATCAACTGTACATTAGTGTGTCAGTTGCATCATTGTACATTACATTTTAATTTAGTTTTAGACACACATTTCAAACGATACTTGGCAGGCCCCCTGTGGTCTTGCTGCAGACCACCTATCTTCACAGAACCCTGGTGAACAATCCTGCTGAAACATAAATGCAATGACATTCCAAACATCTCCTTTATAGACACCAATACATAGTCTACTCTACACTGTATTCTCTCTAAACTGATTGTTCTGTGCAGTTCCAAGATTGCTTTTCCTTGGATCAGATTATGCTGCTGGGAGTAGAAGCGGTGTACTGGTTCACTTGCACAACGGTAGTGAAATGTGTTTGCTGTGCTTGAAATGAACAAATATGTACTGCGTGATGTACGAAGTCGACAGCTATGGTAATTTTCCAAACAAGCAGACTCTGGCTAGCATGGGAAATTGCAGTCTACAGACATTCAAAATATCATAAAAACGTGTTATTATACTAATATTTAATTCTCTAAGGAATAATTACAGCTTTAACAGTGGTCAAAGATGATCAGTGCAAGTAATGATGCTTAAATATAGAATTTCCCTCTACTTTCACAAGTAGGCTATGCCAAGTCAATAAATTCTAGCCAGACAAATTATTTAATATCTCATATTAACGGTGTCGCTGAGGTTATAAATTCCTTTTTTTCTTCTTTAGGGTTAATGGTACCCCTTTGGGTTTTACATATATGACTCAATTAAATCGTCCTTAAATGGGATAGTTCACCCAGAAATGAAAATTATTTAATCAATTACTTTCATCAGTTCATCTAATGTTACCCCAGATAGGGGTAGGGATACTTCTTATATATCCTGCAGAAGAAAGTAAATGACGACATTTTCATATTTGGGTGAACTGTTCCTTTAAAGATCAGGCAGTAAATTATCTCTTTGACGAATGTTTATTACCATGGTAAGAGTTACTTCGAAATATTCCAGTGCTCTGAAAAACACTTGGAACGGAGGCAATATTCAGCAAGCCCAGGGACAGGGGACCACATGGCCTGACAAATTTTGTACGGTGGACCCTGCGAAGCTAGCCACTCTGCGGGAGATCAGTAGGACACACTTAGAGGACCTTTCAAAGGAATAAAAATTAAGATAGAGCAAAGAAAATTTTAGTTTTCGCCACATATATATTGGTATTTATATATAAATAACAGCTCCATGAACATGTCTCTAAAAAAAAAAAAAAGACAATAGCAGCCAAATGAAAAACCATAAAAATAACAAATTAATTGTGTGTGTACAGTATGCAAGTGTGTGTGTGTGTGTGTTTGTGTGTGTGTGTGTTATATGGACAGTAAGTTAATTAGAGACAGAAATTACTAACTAGATTCAACTTTAACAGCAAGGTCTCTTTTAATTAACATCAGACAGTGATATTTTTTTCTTTCTGAGGATAACAGCAGCATGTTTTATAGGTTATTTCCAACTTTATTATTTCTTATGAACAAAACCATATCTATAATTGAATTTCCAAAAGTAACTTTTCCATTTTACTGCCTTTAAGGCCCTGAGCACTGAAATATTTAAAAGTTCCTTTAAGAACCAGCTACCATGATAATTCAGTGAGAGACTAATCACAAAATGAATCAATTTTGGGTTAAAAACAAATTAATCAAATCAGCATGTGCCCTTTGGCAATGCATTCAAAGCCCATGCAAGGTCTGGATAATGTCAAGCCACATCAATTTTGAGGCTTTACAAAAATAAATAAATAAATAAACACAAAAATACAAATCACCTCGTTTGATCGGAAATTTTAACAAGTTGTTCAATAAATGGGCTCAGTGGAATGTTTTACTAATAAATCATCCTCATATTTGACAACTCGCAAGAAGTGCCATTCAAACATTACATTTTACATTTATGCATTTAGCAGACACTTTTATCCAAAGCGACTTACAGTGCATTCAGGCTATACTTTTTTTTTTATCAGTATGTGTGTGTTCCCAGGGAATTGAACCCACAACCTTCTGCGCTATTAACACAATGCTCTACCACTGAGCCACAGGAACACAATAATAATCAAACAATAAATGTCATGTATAGTGGCTAAATTAAACCAATAGATGCTACGCAATTATATGCAATACTGAAAATAAGAATCTCAACAGGATTTCTGAAGAACTAAAAGGTGCAGGATGACATAACTGACACAACTGGATCTTGACACAAGTGTTTTAGAGCCTTATTTAACTCACAGAGCCTTTAACTGTATCTACTTTAGTTAAAGACAGTTGAGTTGAAAACACAGAGGCTACTTTAAAGTCTGGAACCACAGGCACTGAACAGGCATGTTGCTGTAATTTACTGTAATTATCCAGTCAACCTAAAAACACCCAAGACATCCTAGATCAGTAATCTTTCATTTGTTATGCTCAGTTGCCTAGAGGTAAAAAAGTGGGTCACGAGACCGTTCTGAGTGGGTCACTGGGTACGGCCAAAGAAACAACATCAACAACAAAAAACGTAATTCTTAATGTTTTTCTGATGCGAGACTTTTATTTTAAAAGACATGCATGAAAGCTGTTGACACTTCTGTCAGATGCAGTTTAAGTAAAGAGTGCCTGAGAAAAATGCACAGTCCCGATTCAGTATCTGCGGTCAGATGAGATGTTGACAGACTATGTCAGTGTCATTATTCTATCGTTATTTTCGTAACTTATGAAATAAAAGTCTCTCATCTCAGAAAAACAAACTATCCTGTCCTGCCAGATGTTATACCGTGCTCGTAGCACGCACTCTTCAATAGCACGCACGAATGTGGCGCTGCGCTGTATCACTTCACTAAAGCGCAGAAACTACGAGCATGCAACACGTGAAATAAAAGTACAGTACCGATAAATCACATAACTGGTACTGCGTGTGTTAGCTGGGAAGGATTTGCATGAAAGTATGATATTCATTCTATTCAGGAGCAGTTTTCACGTTTCATTAACAGTTCATGTTAGTATTGTATATTCACCATGGTAACTCCATGTTTCCATAACCCAAACATACCATGTTATTTTCACTTTATGTCATTTTGTATATGTTTAAATGACTGTGGTGGCTCAAACCAAAGTCCCTTTAAGGCAAGTCATGTCACTCGGCGGACATCTTTGAAACGCCTCTCGGGCATGCAAGTGCAGCTCCTATCATTTTGAATGGGGAAACATCAAATTCTCCAAAACTGTTCACTAAGCTTACGATTAAATTTTATATTTGAAATCACCAATGAAATCTGACAACAACTGTGTCATAAATGTTGTTTCTTTTGCTCAAATAGCGTTATAAAAAGCTTATTTTTCAGGCTATATCAGCCAGTGTGCATGTGCAGTCCAGGGGCCGGTTGCATAAACTGTTTAGACTAGTCTTAAAAAGTTAGTCATCTAATTTTTTTCTTCAAGACTGGTCATAACTTTTTTAATTCAGTTATGAAAAGGTAGATTGTTCTTATTTGTATTGGAAAAGGAAGACTGATTACCCCTTAGCAACTGCTAGTTGGTCAAACTAGTTCTTAAGACACAGTCTTAACATGGTGGCTAAGTTTATGCAACTGGCCCCTGAGTGCACGTCTCAGAACGGACTTCTTTCAGCAGCTGCAGCGACATGCTTTGCGATTGGCCCTTTCTTTCAGAAGGCGGGGCTTCCTGTGACTGAGTGGCCATATTAAGTGTTGCATTTTTCCCCATTCAAAACTATGAGTGACACGTCTTGGGTATTCTATAGTCTTTGCTCAAACCAACTTAATTGTATAAAAAAAAAAAAAACGTTTGGGACTGCTATATAAAGGAATAATATAAAGGCATACGGTTCAACATTAATTTAAGCAATGAATTCAGTCAATAGCATCCACAGAGGAAGAAGTGAACCTTTGCTAAGCTCTGCCCACCTTGGTTACTGTTACTCTCTCAAATAAGCTTTAAAGCACATATTTTTACATGAAAAGTGCCGTTTTAACAGTGGTAAAAAGTAATTGAGAAAAAGACATTTAAAGACATTGTCAAATTGCAGTTATGTGAACTGATGTTCATACAGCATATTTACTGTGGCGCAGAATGAACTCTTTACTATCGTCCTTATTTTGGTTCGAATCAATACGTAAATATTTATTTTATTTTGTTTTATAGCTTGGATCAAATGCAGGTGCTGTTATTGATGTTATGCAACATGCATTTCTTACGATTTATTTAAAGATTTGGAAAAATTATACATTTCTGTAAAATTCCATTTAAAACTTTCTAAACAACATGGACCTTCAAAGACTAATAAAAACATGTATGATAAAATGGTGGATGGCAACAGTTGCTATGTTAGGTAACAATTTTTAAGACAGGGCTTAGTGAAGGATCAATTATCACAAATTAATCTGATGGCTGGAAGGCTGCTCAAGGATCGGTCCAAACGGTTTTAAAATAAGCCCTAATGTTTATTTTATTTAGACTTTGACAATTTTAGGCAAACTATCAAATAATGCATTTCAATATGTCATCATGCTCAGCTATTCTTCTTTGAAACAATCTCCTACAGTACCTGACATCCACTGCGTCCTCCATGACAGTCATATCTGTCTTGCACTTGGCAGAGGGGTTGATGGCCAGCTCAGCTGGAGGAATGACAAAGCTTTTGCTAAGAGGCAGCCACATGCCTTCTCCAAGAGTGTATGTGAATCTGAAACACAGAAAGGCAAAGTGAATATTTCAGAAACCTCTCACAATGTTACCAAAAAAAAAAAACATTTTACATCATTCAGCCTGTTACAGGCTGCTGCATTGTGAGACAAGACAATTGGCATTTGGATGACAGTAGTTTTACAATTCAAAAAAAGAAAAAGTTTTTCTCTCGAGGATCCATGAAATTCTGGGTAGGAATCTAACAATAGTGGTGTCCAGGGTAACAACGAACGACACATTTTCACATTTAAAAAAGACAAGTTATTGTTTGTTTATATTCACTAAATGTTTTTTGACATGAAAAAAAAAATCCATACATCCTCATGAGAGACTCCCACATGTAAAGACTTCTATTCATTTGGTTTATTGTATCCGCCTCTGCACAGCGGAGCAAGTGTTTAACAAATAATGTGTTCTTACAAATCCATCTTAAGGTTCAAACAGACTGTTGACAGAAAAAAAAAAGCTGCTCTTCTCCCCTGCAAAATCAAATATAACCACATTTTTCAGTTTGACCCTCACTCTGGAATGGTAGCACATTTTAAAACTTGAGTCATTACCGGAATGCTTATCTGACCTTGAAAACTCCCCCCACCCCCTGGTTTTAGTGCTGAGAGACGTCCAGGCGGATAAGATCAACTTGTGGGTGGATATCCATAGAGGACTACAAAAACAAAGCAACTGAGCATTGTAAAATAATGCCCAGAACAGAAGGTCCAAAGAGTTTGTGTGAGTAATTGAAAACTGGCACATCTACAAGCTAGCTCTGTTTTACTGCACTTCAATTCACTTTGAAATCCCGAGGTTTCGACTTGGTGTCATAACACTTAATTAATAAACGCAGTTTTGTCCAGCATTGACTTGCATACAATGGAAAAAGTCTAAGCCATGAATATGAACAGGTATTTTTTTTTCCTGTGAAGAATAGCCAGGATGTACTTGTATGATTCAATCACTTGCTGATTCATTCCTTCATTCATTTGCTTTCCCCCTGTAAACTCAAATAATGTTATTCCACCCATGCATCTGAAGAAAGCCGCATGTACATGAGCTAAACAATCACCCCAGTAATTCTATTTGCATAAGATGCATTATGCAAACAAAAATACTGTCTGATTACATTATTGGAAGCACTTTTAGCTTTCCAGGATTATGCATGCGAAGATGTGATTTAAACCTACACTGTAAAAATATAATGACATTTTATCATTAGTCACAATAGAATAGTGACTCATGATGAATCTACGTAAAAAAAATAAAAAATAATAATAATAATAAAAACACTTGTTAGACTGACAATATTCATCCAAATGTTGTCCAAACTAGGCTAACTGAGGCAAACCGCTTTATAATTAACAATGTTGCTGATTGGTTAAGGGTCTATGAGCTCCCAGTGCACATTGTGGCATGAATAAATTATGCGGTTCCCTTTCAGTCGGTCACTCTCGACGTCACGCTGGCCTACGCCAAAAAGTAGGGGCGCAGGTGACTTCCACAGGACACTGGAAGGGGCAGTAGCTGTGGCCTTTTGGTAGGATCCCAATTCGTCGGTCATCCGACGTGACGTCGAGAGTGACCGACTGAAAGGGAACGTCTCGGTTACGTATGGTAACCCTCGTTCCCTGAAGGAGGGAACGGAGACGTCATGTCCCGTCACCACAGCTCCTGTACTACCGCTGAGCGGCCGGGTCACCGGCTCGGCTCCTCAGTGAAAACCTGAATGTGTGCTGCATCTGCTGCCTACTTATACTCACGCTGTGATCAGCAGCAAAAAAAGTAATAAGGTGAAATATTTATTCAATTTAAAATTACTGTCTTCTATTTTAATATATTTTCAAATGTAAATTATTCCTGTGAAGGCAAAGCTGAATTTTCAGCAGTCGTTCCTCCAGTCTTCAATGTCACGTGATCCTTCAGAAATCATTCTAATATGATTATTTGATGTGCAAGAAACATTTCTTTTTATTATCAACGTCAAAAAAAGTTTAATAATTTGGTGGAAAACAAGATACATTTTTAGGGTTCTTTGATTAATAGAAAAATTATACATTTAAGTCTTTACAGTCACTTTTGATCAATGTTATGCTACCTTAAGTAATAATTTCTGTCGAAAAAGAATCACATACTATGCTGAACAAAACAAACCCTGAATTAACTTCTAAAAAAAAGAGAAAAGCAGCTATAACCCTCAGATTACCCTCCTCTTGTGTACTAAATGGAGCTCTCCATCTGCTGCGGTTTAATACACTGCAATAAATTGCTTTTCTTGATCACAGTTAAGTCTATTAAACTTGCATCTTTTCCTATATGTTTGAATAAATAAGCCACTACCAACCGCCTAATTTATTTATTTTCCTAAAGTGGTTTCAAATGCAGGTGCTTCAATTGTAGTTGTGCTCTCACAGTATATGCATGGCTAATAATAATAATAATAATAATAGTAGATGCTGGAAAAGGCTAAATATAATCAATCAATTTATTAACTGGCTCATTTAATTCACATTTAAAACCTCACAGACAGCAATGTACCAACACCAACATTCTTCACTAACTACATAAATAACGATAAATTTAATATTTAAATATTTAAAGAGATTATACTATGCTCATCTTTAAATTAGTGACTTTTCAATAACATCTAAAATACCAACATATATTATGCATATCAAAATATATTTGCCGTTTTTCAGGAAAGATGGCACATTCTCATATGAAAAGGAACTTCTTTGCATTTTCACGTGAAAGACCATTCCTATTAACACATCTGTTACACAAGATGTGTTAAATACCTGTGAACAACATTCTTACACCGATAACAAGAGGACTGTCACCACTTGTGGAAAAAAAATGCACAGACAAATATGCGTTTAATGCATACATTTTAAACTACTAGAAAATGCAATTGCGTCTGAATTCTGACCACAATATGCTGCAATACACAGCAAGCTTGTTTTTCCAAGTTGCGCTCATCAGTCTGGATTTCTCCACATGAATCTCATCACACCTGGGTGGTGTGTGTGCCTCATCAACTGTAATCACAAGCTCATTTATGTCAATATATCCTCCATCATCAGCTACCATTTACATTAAATCCAAATAAACCGGGATCATTTCATGTGTACACAGCGTTTTTTCCTCGTCAGATATGCCGTTAATGGTAAACTGATCTGTTCAAGTAACAGTTTCTTGTCAAATCTTTCAGGCAGAAATTTCAGTGCAATCCATACTCATATGTGTTTCATAATTCCATGACAGCTCAAAAAGAAATTTTTCGAACACCACAGATTTGCTGAAAACTCACCCAAGTGTTTTGCAATATGCAGATTCAAGAAAAAGGGGACGTAACGTGAAGCTTGACACATCTGAATATTGTCGCCTGCTAGTGTGAAACAGCTTCAATTGAGTTTTGCAGGAAAATGACTTGTAAATGGATTACCGAACAAAACTGAGGCAGGGAAAGAACTCCCTCGTCGCAGGTGGAAGTTAAAAGGGAAAAACACATCTATCAAAAAAGTGAGGGTACCTTTTAAAATATCTCAGCAAACTGAGTCAATAACAAACAAAGGCGGAACCTCATAACAGGACGGAAAAGAAATAACCATAAAAAGCAGCTCTGTTACAAGTAGCAGAATTCAACATATTGATGGGTGTACCAAAGTTTGCACGAGATGTTTACAGACACAGTAGCTATCTTTGAATGGTTAGCAGATTGGAAAGTAAATCAGGTTAGAGCGTTTAAAAAAAAAAAAAAAAAAAAAACCTCCAAATTTAAAAAAAATGCAGACTGTTAGTTGCACCATAACAACATATTTTCGTCTCTCATTCTTGTACTTTATAGTTCCACTTTAAAAGTTTAACAAATATCAGTCACATCATTTCCGAGTCTGATATCGAAAGCTAGATATATAAATGAATAAGTGAAGCATTCAAAATTGATTATGGCCTTTCCTATTCATTCATGGCACAAATCAATGATGTATGTGAAATTGAAAATAAATCTTTCATTCAAGTCGTCTCAAACATTCACGTCTGTGCAGGTTTGTTTGGAAATAAAACATTTAATTGTCCCAATGAAATGTATTTGTTTGGTGGCCCAAAGCCAAGGGATATGAGATTTTACACCTTTTGATTTTACATCCTATAACTCAGATTCCAATTACAAGATGCCCTCCCTTGTTGTTTTCAAATGAGAAAGAACATTGATTCATACGATTTGTAAATAAATTGCTTGTGATTTGTACAAACGAATTAGGGTTGAACAATCAAAGGACTTCAGAATGTCATGGATGAGATCTATGAATAATTCAGAACATGAAGATTGTGCATGGCAACTGAAGGTAACCATATGTTGCAACAATTGGATAAGCATTGCTAAATATTCCAAAACATAAACCTCACAGATTGAAACATCTCCAGTGCATAAAGCAATGCACTGATCAGTCTTGAGTCTCCAGTTATAGACTAAACATTGTCTAAATCCCCGCCTTTGTACATGGATTATTTTTTTTTTTTGTAGGGAACCGCATTCAGTGGCCCTGTATTAAAAGTAATTACAACATTTTTCTATTTTCAAGTTTTTATTTAAACTGTGAAAGGAGCTCTTTGAAGCTGAATAAAGAAATGTCAGCTTAGCCAAAATGACAAAATAAGTGTACTCTATTTCACAAGCTACTCCGTCTCAACAGAAACCTATTACATACTTGTCAGCACCTTTTTTTAAAGCTTATTTTATGCAGTGATATAAAATAGAATGTTCTGTTTTCTCAGAAGTAACTTTTTTTTTTTTTAATTACTTTTGGAATTACTACTAACTGGTCCTGTTTTTACAGTATGTATACATTGTTCATCGCACTACTTAGATATCTTTTTAGTTCTCATTTTGAACTGGGTCACAAGCTAAAAAGCACAAATAAAGTGATCTTTCTTACCTAAAAATGCGATCAGATGGCTGCTCTCCCATCACCAAGTCAAAGCCACGTTGGAAAATTGTGTAGGGCCATGGGCTGCAAAACAGAAAGGGCATAAATCAAAAACAAAACAAATAATTCATGCTTAAAAAAAAAAAAAACTATGTCACACCATAGACTCGTCATTCATTGTTAAACAGCTCCAGTCTTCACTAAAGCCATGTGACCTTTAAAATTGCATGACTTTGTGATGAAAACATAACCATCTTTTAAAAGGGGAGTTCCTTTTTGAACTCACATCAGACCAATTATGTTTCTAACATAAATATCACAGAAATTCCTCCAGCAGATGTTTTTTGTAAAACTGTGACCTGACAGCAGCATCTCCGTCAGTCAGTGCAGTATAGACGTGAGCGTGACTTCAAATGTGTGTGTATCCAAAGCTCTATGAGAACTGATGGAGATTAATGCAGAGAGGCAGCTGTGGGGATAGGGGCTGTCGCTGCAGAATAAGAGAAAAGACAAGAAGCTGATGCCTCTAAGTAAGCTGTTACTCACAGCAAAAGAGCAATCACAGCCTGGTTAGGCCACTTCCCACCACAGATCACCTACTGCGGTTTAAATATCAACATTTGTCCCACAGCATTCGTATAAGAGAACCAAAAGCAGAAGCGTTCTGAGAATCCATTACACAGAAAGGTGCACAATCTAAAAATAAAATAAAATGTTTTGGTATTGATATACAAGAGAGAAAAAAAAAATAAGAATACCATACTGACAATTCATTACAGAAGAAGGTGAAAGAATAAATAAATAGCTTTTATATATAGAAAGTAAAAGCATTCTGAGAATTAATTACATAGGAGGAATAAAATAATAGTGCAAAATCTAAAAATAAAATAAAATAACTAAAATAAAATAAAATAAAATAAAAAAGTCAGTTCCAACATCTACATTTTTGGTCTGTACTTATGTCTGACAGTTTAATTCACATTACAAGGTAAACGATAACATCATTTTAATTTTTTAGGAGGAGTGAACTGTTCACTTATATATA
>NW_015549594.1:305102-313372 GCF_001515605.1 Sinocyclocheilus anshuiensis | reverse complement strand
TATAGATATAAGATATAGATATAAAACAAGGCCCAAGTAGCTATATATATATATATATGAACATTTGCAATTTAGGAAATATATATAACAAGATATAGATATAGATATAAAACAAGGCCCAAGTAGCTATATATATATATATATGAACATTTGCAAGAAACAGTTTAGGAAATATCTTGGCACTTTAAAACTTTAAAAAGCATTTGGCAATGGACTTTCTTTCTCCTCCACTTAAGTGTTAGAGTCAATTAAAAACTGTTCACACCTTCACAGCATGGCACAAAGGGAACAAGCACATCCAGCGCTATTCCACTCCCCTAAGGCAATCTTCCTGATTGTTCCAATTTGATTTCTAATTATCGGATCCATCTCACCAACCGTCATCACTCCCATCTCCCTCCCAATTAAAATGCCAAGGATTTCCTCACCTCCAAGTCTTAATCAAACTGCTCCAGAGCGACAGCCTCAAACCCAGAAGAGCATGTGAAACTCTCCTCAGGGAGGGTCTAATTAACTTCAAACATCTTAAATACAACTCTTTCCGGGATTAGAAACTTGTGCTCCTAACATTTAAGTGTTTTGACTATATCTAGACTGCTAAGAAGCAAAACACTCTCTTATTTTGTGCCATTCTCTTGTATTTGTGCTTCACTCATCTACTGTATCTGTTGACTTGAGAAGCAGCATTTTGGTTAGACACACTCACATTTTTACCTCAGAATAAAGATGCCATCTGTTCAGATGCAGTTAATCTTCTATTCAATCCTCTGCTAAAATATCTGAGGGCAACAACAAAAGTTGCGAAACTAAAAGTGCAGCAGAATTTCAAAATAGTTATTTTCTCTTTGATAATTTTAATAGCAGTACTTGGATATGAGGCACACAAGTGGCGAAATACATAATTTCTTATGCGTGTAGCGCAATTTAAAATGCGCAATACGTGTATCTCATTGGCATACTGAAATGTAAATCACTGTCACGCAAATCTAAAATGACCCAGAGCTTCACCGCACTAATCCCTTTTCCAATTCCAGAGGAAGAGCATCATGCAAAAAAGCTAATTAATTCAAACAAGCCAATTTAATTTCCCTACAGTGCATAACACCTGGCTGGCTTTCGGCACTGAAGACATTTTTACTACAGATAAAAAGCACGGCCAACTTCAAGGTGGCAGATCCCTGATTGTATGGTATGGTACTCACCCCTGATTTGGGCCCCATTCGTTGCGAATACACAGATGCTTATGCACAGGGTCCTTCATGTAGCCATCGAAACAGAGACATTCTCCTGCAAACAGACATAAAGTACATTTAAACCAGCACAGAGAATGAGAGAAAAACATTGTCACGGTTCGCTACTGTGAGCAGCACGGCGCAAGGAACGAGGAGACGCAGAGTCAAATTCAAACATTTAGACTTTAATCATATCCAGGGAACCAGGAAAACACACGTAGCAAGGGTAGACATATACAGTACATTACTAGACGGAGAACTAAGAACCGGGAACACTTTAAATACACAAGACATGGAACTAATGAACACAATTTAAGTTGAATTACTGAAATAAATGAACTTTTCCTCGACATTCTAATTTATTGAGATGCACCTGTACAATACCAGACGAAGAACTAAGAACCGGGAACACTTTAAATACACAAGACATGACGAGAAACACCTGGAACTAATGAAACATAATAACATGAGGGAAAACACAGCTGGAAACAAATGGGAAACAATCAGGGAGCAGGAAAAGGAAAACCAAATAAGGGCATGGAAACACATGGGGCGCAAATCACACACAAAACACAGAACAGTCTGACAATTATTAGTATTATAAAATTGTGCTGAGCAGTGATTGTCATGTGTAACTGCAGGATGTCAGTTAGGATGGCACCAGATTTCTTCAAAAATACTATTATTACTACTGTAAAATCATCATAAAATACTATGGGACTTCCTTCAACCACTGTAAAAAAACTGTTCAAAAAAGATGTGTATAGCTATGCTGTTTTTAATTCTTTTTTTTTTCTAACTTGCTAGATGGGAGTCTTACTTTTTTCAGCATCTTGCTGACTCCATGTCAATTAAAAAAGTGAAGAAAGACTTTTAAAAATGTGCCTGGAGACACTTGTCTTTTGTTCTATTATTTTGTGATCCATCTAGCTTTTTTTAAATGCAGAGAAATGGCTTTTATGAAGCTTTCAGAATATTTCTCATTGTCATTTTTTGTGACAACTGTGGCTAACATACTCCCTATGATAATTGAGTTTTATTTGATTATCAGTCACTGTAGCAACCAGACTTTTTCTATTCTTTTCTTTTTTTTCCGCTTTTTTGTTTTGTTTTTGTTTTTGCACCTGCAATTAACACTGTAATTTTTGGTGAAGGGGGTTTAACGAAGCATATCCATATAAAGTAAATAATACAACTTATTTTCCATTTTGTTTCATTTCTAGAACATTTACAACCCCAGATACATTTTATTATTATTAAATGTAATTAATTATTATTAAATAATATTATATATTATTTATCATACTACATTACACTGTGTCCAATACAATGTGTGTGTGTATGCTAGACCTATGAAATGAAAAAGCAAAGTCCCTTCTCTGGATTTGTTTGTTTATTTTTCTTTCAAGTTATTTTTTTCTTCCAGTTCAGTTTGATATTTTCAGGATATGGGCATATGGAACATAATTTACCTTACATTACCAAAATAAAAAAATATCTATCATGACCACTCTCTGAAGATTTTAGCATGGCAATAGATATGACAATGTTACTGCTACAAGCAAGTACAGAAACTTGCTACTGTGCATACGGCGATGCAGTGCTGTGAGTATTTAAGACATTCTGCTGCTGCACAAATAGCATATAAAATAACCTGCAGCAGATCTGTACAGGTGGAGCTGGGGAAGGTGGGAAAGCGCGCTGCAAAATGCTCAAGTGGATGCTAACCAGCCATTTAAATGTAAAGCAGCAAGCTCATTGGCTACGTATGCAACATGAACCAATCAGCTTGTGCCAAGTCGTTTAACGCTGCGAATATCATCAGTTACATTAAGAACCCATCAGTCTGTGCCATCTAGAGTTTCATAAAAGAACTAGGCATTTAGTAATTTCAAGAAACAAGTATATCATCTTCTCTTCAGATTATTAGGCAACACATTCTTAGTAAATTCAGCAAGTAGGATATAGTCACACATTGAACTGAGTGGTTAATAAAAACTAGTGTTTTAGGCCATTTCAAGGTCATTTAGATGCAGGAAGTCGTGTTTCCTGAACCACCAACATTTATTTTTAGTCCATTTCCACCAGTTTAACCCATTAAGACTAATGTGTGAAGCAGCTGTGAACATGACATACCGATTTGATCCCATGAAGTCGCATGACTTCGCCTGTACTTTGCCGTTATCCCCTTTGCATTCACACCATGCCCTGATCTGAAGTCTAATCGTCTCTCTGTATGACAGATATTAATTCACCTCCTTCAGGGTCAAGTGAAAATGACCTCATTGTCATGTTTACATTAATATGGTGATTCTCCAGCCGTGCAGTGCTATAAATAGGTGCTGTTGTGTGTGTGTTGAAGCATATATGCATGCACAGCAGATTCCCTGTGTCAGCCATCTTCAGTAGTGCTCATGGCTCAGACAAGTCTAATCACTCTGAGTTCAGCTGATCAGTCTTGTCAGGCCAAACCCCGGCATGTCGGTCATGATTTGGGTTCATGGGACTGATGAGGCTGCACCCTGAGCAGGACATGTGTGAGCAGACTGATGCAAACACAGGGGGCACAGAGGGAAAATGGCGTTGGCAAACATGGAAACAAATGTGTTATGAGTGGGAAGAGAATATATGAAAAAGGCTAAGGAAAACATCTGTTGACATTTTGTGCAAAGCAACAGTCATCAATACGCTTGGACAATGTCAGTGATTGTGTTGACTTCTCACATCATACACCCAGAGTTCTGTTAATGCAATATACGTGACCTTAAATTCTGCATTATGCAGACTAATACTGGATTTGCAACACTGATGCTCTGACTAACAAGAAAAACAAGGATTCTTGGGCAACTGTGCAGTGTATAAGATGCAAATTGGAGAGAAAGCTATTAAATATATTTTTTAAAGACATTAAAGGGGTCATATGATGCTATTTTAATTTTTCCTTTCTCTTTGAAGTGTTACAAGCTCTTGGTGCATAAAGCAAATCTGTAAAGTTGCAAAGACTAAAGTCTCAAATCCAAAGAGATATTCTTTATAAAAGTTAAGAGTCAACCACGCCTACCTAAAACGGCTCGTTCTAACACGCCCCCAAATGTCTACATCACGATGTGGGAAGATTTGCATAAGGCCGCCCAAATCACCCATTTCACACAAAGAAAGAAGGCGTAACTTTTATTCTCGCTGTTGCCGCCGCGGCCATGTTGTGGAGACACTGTGTGTTTCGTTGGAAAGCGAAACTACTTAGTTTGGCCTTCCAAAAGAGGATGATATCCGCTTCGTCATGCCTAGAGCTGATCCGTGCTGGTCGCTTAGGAAATACATCAACTTCGCGCTGTGGATCGCCGGATCGGCTTACACTGTGGATGAAGCGGAGTCCAGCCCGGGGTCGTCACATGTGGTTGCCACAAGCCCGCCGGCCGCGCCGTTCTCAAGCCCGCCGGCTACCGCTCACTCTAGCCCGCCGGCCGTTCCTCACTCTAGCCCGCTGGCCTACGCTCACTCAAGCCCGCCGTGAGTGGCGCTGTGAAGTGAAACTACTTTGTTTGGCCTTCCAAAAGAAGACACGACTGGAAGAGTAGACTACAATGCCGGCTGTTCTGACTCACAGACTGTAAGTACGTTTTTTACATTTAAAGAATTTGCCACTGATGATTCAAACACGAGTTTTAAACAATGTAGAGTAGCGTTTGTTGTTTGTCATTTCTCTGATCACAAATGCAGACATGGTTTTATGTTTACGTGGCGCGATGTGATGTAACGCAACGCGTAAAAAGACAGTATAAGTCATTATAATCTGTAATTATGTCCCCACTGGATGCAACAAATGCCTTGTTTATAATGTTTTTTTAAATGTTTTTGTCTCATCGCTCCGGCCGGGACACGGCATCACAGTATGGTAAGGGGAGTAACATTTCCGTCACACTCTTGAGGTATTCGGCCAATCACAACGCACTGGATAGCTGGCCAATCACAGCACACCTCGCTTTTCAGAACGATGAGCTTTGTAAAAATCTACGCGTTTCAGAAAGGCGGGGCATAGAGGAGAAACAATAATGTACAGTATGTGGAAAATAATGTGTTAAACCTTGAACCACATAAACACATTTCATTACACCAAATACACAAAATAATGTTCTTTGTAGCAACATCATATGACCCCTTTAAAAGTTATTTTACAACACTAAACACTACACTACAGTACATTAATTATGATAGATAAATATACAGTTGCTGTTGCTGTATTCACAGTCTACTTTTGTCTTATGAAACTTTTGCTAAATATAATAATATAAAATATTTTTCAAAAGTTTGGGGTCAGCAAGATTTTTACAGAAAAATTAATACTTTGCAAAATTAATACTTTTATTAAGCAAGGGTGCTTTCAATTAAAAGTAACTGTAAAGACATTTATAAAATTATTGACATTTGATTTGTTTTCGATAAATGCTGTTCTTTTGAACTTTCCATTCATTAAAAGTATCAGCTTCCACAAAAACGATTAAGCAGTGTAACTGTTTTTAACATGAAAATAATAAGAAATCAGCATATTAAACTGATTTCTGACAGATCATGTGACACTGAAGTCTTAGAGTAATCGCTGCTGAAAATGTAGATTTGCCATCGCAGGAACAAATTATATTTAAAATATATTAAAACAGAAAATAATTTTAAATCATAGTATAATTTCACAGTATTCTATTTCGGTTTTAATATATAATAAACTTATAAAACACATACAATAAACTTCCAATTACTCTTCTAAATGTATATTGGTCTTTAAAGCAAAAAAAGTGCAGTGCAGGAAAAAAGTAATTTACCCTTGTCTGTCATAAACACTTAATTTGATATATTACTGATTATTAGCACATTTTGGCAAGCCAAGCATAGGGTCTAGAACTGCTATTATTTGCATAGTTAACTGTTTTAGCTTTACCAAAGTAATTTGTAAAACTGAAATTAAACTTGGACCGTAGGTAATAATAGCATTTTTATCAATTCAAATGAGATGCAGGGAGTCTTTATGACTCTGGGTGGTAAATGACAATTTTGCCAGGAAACATGTACCCAGTGGCTCTGTGATTGAGTGATCATTGAGGATATCCAGCAGGCACTCAGCCAGTGCTGTATGCATAAGAAATACATACCTTGTTAATTTAGCTCTTCACTGAATACATGCAGAAGCAGATTTTGTTTCCCCTATACTGTGAGTAAGCCATAGGAGGCCTTAGAACAAAACCTATACTCTATCATTTATAGCCATTTATTGAACATTGTGGATATTTTGGGGCATTCTCTTGGGTATTGCTGCAAATGTTGCTAATTAAGAACCCAACAGGAAGTAAACCAAAAAAAAAATCAAACTTTTAAGCTGATAAAATCAAAATTTTATGTGGAAGCACTCCAGTGTTCATTTATTCAGTCCTGTGGTGAGACATATACATGACAGAAAGAGATTTGCAGCATTAATACGCATAAAATAAGTCAAAGCTTTACTTATTTGTAAGTACGCAGCATATGAAATTGCACTGCTGTGTGGCAGAAGTGTCCTGCAGTGTGACATGTTGTACTCCATCTTAACTGTTTTACAAATGATTCTAATTTTATTAAAATGAATTATTGTGCATTCCTGTTTCAAAACCTCAAATTAATTGAGAGAAAAAGTTGAAGCTAAAAATGGTGAACCTAAAAGAAATGGTCACCAGCTTTTAAAACATCTACACTACCTTAAAGAAATTTACATTTTTTTAACCTTAAAGAAATGTAAAAAAAATGTTAACCTTAAAAAAAAAAAAACATGCACAGTATGTCCATGTTCAACTACCCTTCTGATTTCAGCATATAAATACCAGAACTAATTACTTGCACAACTTGGACCTGTCAATTTAACACTGACCTATTACAAGAAAAGGTGAACAAGGTGTAATATCAGATAAATGCCTATAAAGCAAATGTATTATCATTCATTTTTAGGCAAAAAAATCAATCTCTGTTTGTGAAAAATGTATGCAATATTTAGTGGCAGATGCAGATAAAGAGCATTAAAATTTATAATGCAAACAGAAAAACTTCCCCCCGCTGTCTGCAATTATTCATCAATACTGTAATAAGTTTCATATTTGGCATGTACTGGCATTTTTAAACCAAAAAAAAAAAAAAGGCAAAAATAAATACATAACAGAAAAAAAAGATAACAATCTTCCACACATATAAAGGCAGCTATATATTTTGATTGAGATGTGATAAAATATCTGGAAAATATGTGACCCTGGACCACAAAATTAGTCATAAGTGTCAATTTTTCGAAATTGAGATTTATACAGCATCTGAAAGCCAAATATAAATAAGCTTTCCATTGATGTATGGTTTGTTAGAATAGGACAATATTTAAATTTGAATATTTGAATCTGAGGCTGCAAAAAAATCTAAATATTGAGAAAATCACCTTTAAAGTTGTCCAAATGAAGTTCTTAGCAATGCATATTACTAATCAAAAATTAAGTTTTGATATATTTACAGTAGGAAATTTACAAAATATCTTAATGGAGCATGATCTTTACTTCCTAATGAATATTAATATAATATAATATAATATCCTAATGATTTTTGGCATAAAAGAAAAATCAATCATTTTGACCCATACAATGTATTTTAGGCTATTGCTACAAATATACCCCAGCGACTTAAGACCCTTGGTCCAGGGTCACATATTAATTTGCATTAACTTGACAGCACATCCTATTTTTCTACTCAGTTTATTTGTTAAATTTATGTATTAAATTTATTTTGTCTAGAAATACAAATACATTTTTACAAATACAGCAAATGTTGTAAAATGTCCAAATAAATAAATACACATGGTCCATGTTCAACAATTTTTTGGCATTTCAGCATGTAAAAACCAAAACTTTTTTTTTTTTTCAAGAACTTTGTCCAATCTAACGAATACTAACTGACCTATTATGCAAAAATGAGAACAAGGTATAACATGTTGGATTTTAGTGCCCTATACAAAATACTGCTGAATTCTCCAATTTATTT
>NW_015549594.1:292165-304845 GCF_001515605.1 Sinocyclocheilus anshuiensis | reverse complement strand
TGTGTGTGTGTGTGTGTGTGTGTGTGTGTGTGTGTGTGTGTGTGTGTGTGTGTGTGTGTGTGTGTGTAAAAATATTGAGAAAAAAAAAAGAAAGTGTGTAAAAAGAAATCACTACTATTGGATTTAGACAGAGAGAGTGACTATGTAGACTTATTAATGAAGTTTTTAAGTCCCAAGTAATTCCTCTCTTTCTGCAACCACAGAGAGAGTCTGTAGGGGATCTATTATTCAGTCAAATTAATGAAACAAAAGTGCAAGGATCAGGTAGCCTGAGACACAACATCGCGTGTTCTTGTTTAATAAATGTCCCCTGAAGCCTGATGGGAATGAGGGAGGTGAACAGGGCCTCCGAGAGGCCTGCTATCAGTCCGATTCTCATCTCGACTTTTACACATCCTCTGGGCCTCTGATTCACACTCTTTTTTAAAGTGCTCACAGCTCCTGTTATTGTCGCTCCCCATCCTCGCTTTCATCAGTATCTCCCTCTCCCGTTTGATTGAGACAGTCTTATGGTTTTCCACGAATACCCTCCGCCACGTAGTCTGCCGCCCCCACACACCGAGGCTTTCATTAAGAATGCATCTTACAAAAAGCACAATGCAATTATTGAACCGTGGCAATACCAAGGCCTCAATCTTTAGATTTAATTTGTGAGGAAAGCAAGACAAGTTCCCAACGGTCCAACTTAGATTCATTTAGGGTTGGAAGATTCACTTTTCAAAGCCCAGTGTAGCTCCTCTTTTGAATAATGGATGCAAACAGGAGGAACTTGTCAACAAATGATAACAACGTTGGACTGATTCCTGCGGCAGATGATCGGAGAAACAGCTATAAAGCGAATGTATTACCATTCATTTTGATGCACCTGGGTGTCTGTTGACTGTTTTGCCTGACTGGAACAACTATAAAACTGAATAGATCAATCTCAGCTTACAAAGTTGCAATCTTTAGTGGTAAAATGCAGATAGAGCATTAAAATGTATGATGCAAACAGAAAATGTCTGCCTACTGTCTAAGATTATTAATAAACACTGTCATTGGTTTCATAGGTATGTAGTGTGTCCAGGCATTTTTGAAACAATAAAACAAAACAAAAACCAACAGTCACTTGGAAAACAGTATTAATTAAGCCAACCATCTCCAAATATGACAACAAGACCTTCCTATAATACAAAAGCAGCTGTTTGCTTTCAAAATTTAATTATTGACTTTTATATTGTCATTGTACTAAAACCAAAAGATCTGATTAAAATATCTGGAAAAATATTTATTTTGCATTAACTTGATGGTGCATCACATTTTTCTTCCTAACAGCTTAATACTGCATGTATAAACCTGAAAAGAAACAATTTAAATTGTAATTCAAATTTATTTATATAGCATTTTTTTACAATACATATTGTTCTATACAGGAAATATTGCCTTACAAAACCTCAGTGAGCAATCCAAAGATGACACAAAGATACAAAAAGTATCTGCATTGTTTTTTTTTTCAAAAGCATACTGTATGCAGATGTTTTTCTCTTATAAAAACTATGGTCATCAATAGAAAAAATAGCCTAATTCATCTCATTAAATTTAACACTAATATATGCAATTTGTTTAATGTGTTAAAATCAATAAACTCTCTTAACATATCTAACAAACCTTTAAACTATTTCTTTTTTCTTTCAACCTTTCTGCAGACCCCTTAGCAACCCCTTGTGGCTCTCAGTTTTTGTATTCATATATTAAATATTTTAATATTAAATATATTAATATTCAATTTAATTAATATTTAATATTCCTGCTCTTAATCAAGGTTTACAAAATTGTAGGATTTGCAAACAAAATGACACTAACAGACAAATTACAATATGCAAAACAATAAGTCAAACTCACCTGTAATATGTACTAACTAATTATGTGCAATTCTGCCACTAGTCTGTGTTGACTAGTCATGAATCACATGACTTTTGTTGCACTTTTTCTTTACATGGTGATAGGAGGAAAACTGTCCACAAACTGTATTAGAGTAAGTGCATGACAATACCTTTGTATAGTGAAATGTAACAGCTAAATATATTTATGATAAAATGAAAGCAAAGAGAAAGTGAAACCGGACCATTTTGCATTCAGAAAGCACATTATAAGCAAACTGCTTAGATCTAAAATGGTCTAAGTTCATTTGGAGTGCTAACATACAAATCAACATTCCAGAATCTAATCAAGTATCATCTAGAATATTAATGCTTCCCTGGCTCAGAATATCCTACATTTTGAACATTCCATTTGATCCGTGCTTTGCCTAATTTATGTCCCAGGCAAAGGAAAAAAGAAAAAAAGTAAGAAATAATAATTCAAATCCAGGTCACTCAAGCTGTATAAGCCCAAGTCTTACATTACAAAGATTCATTTGCCAAGCATTACTGTCCTCACAGCTCTCGCTTAATTAGGCTTTCATTACTTAATACTGTTCACTCAAGAGAGACACCTTCAGAGAAATCTGCAAATGAAATGACAGATGAATCAGAGCTAAGCCTCTCTCCTGTCCCTCCTGCTCTTTAAAGGAAGCTGCGTTACAACTGCAGTTCGGTGAACACATTGATTTTACACAGTGGAGGGGATGGGCACTCATTCACTTGGGTGAAGGGGTGGAATGAAAGATTATTTTATGATTAATTAGGCAAAGATGCAGACTAATCAAAAAAAAAAATCCCAATGTGCAGTTTGAAGGGATAGTTCAACCAAAAATGAAACTGTGATGTCATTTTAAACCAGTATGACTTTCTTTCTTCTGTGGAACACAACAGAATGTGAAGAATGTTTCAACTGTTTTTGTCCATACAATGAAAGTCAATGGGGTCCAAAACATTGTATAGACAAACGTTGGAAATATCTTGTATGTTTCACAGAAATACACAGTTCTGGCAGAGTTCAGTTTGATAGATCTAACTCAGTATGACATAATGACATCATCATCACGTCACAGCTGATTTGTTCTCTCCTGTATCGGTAGCCAATGAGCTCGCTGCTCAACATTCAAATACGTAGTTTATGTTTGTGGTAGCAGTTTGCAGCGCACTCCAGAAACCCTCCACCTTCCCCAGCTCCACCTGTATACATCTGCTATGGGGTGATCATGAATGCTATGGGGGTTATTCATGCTATATGTGCAGCATCAGTATTTCTTACATTCTCACAGCAGCATGTTGTGGATGTATTGGCAGTAGCAAGTCTCGGTACTTGCTCTGCCGCAGCAGCAGCATAGCAGATCTATTCTACCAAGATCAAATACATTAACATTGTCATGTACATTACCATGCAAATCAATCCGATAGTTGTCATGACAGAACTGTTTTTGTTCAGTCTAAAACAACATTCGACTCCACTAACTTTCATTGTATGGACAAAAAATTAAAACACTAGGACATTTTACAAAATATCTGCTCTTGTGTTCCACTGAGGAAACAAGTTTTGAAGACATGAAGGTGACTAAATGATGATGGAATTTTCATTTTTAGATGAACTATACTTTTAGGTATGTCCCTCAGAGTGCATGATGCTCCTGGTGTCAGACTTTCTACATGAGCTGTGTGAAGTACAGAATCATGTCAGGGTAGTGGTGTACCTGTATCTGGGTCACACTGATGCTCACAGGGGTCCAAGAGACGGCGGCCACACAAATCATTGACCCAGGGGCCACTGGCATTCTGCTGGTAGTACAGCAGCACCTGGGCAGGGTTCAGCCAATCAGATGCATCCAGCTGGCTGCCCTGGAGCAGAACGAATCTGGAGCCTGAAAGAGAAGAATCAGAGAGGACATTTGTTAAAATTTACATCAAGTAAATTAGTGAACTCTATTAGTTGGTGTTCAGAATATTAACCATAAACTGGAATCTACAAATGGAAGCTACAACTGGTATGCAACTGTGGTACAAACATGTTGGGCAATTTGCTATTTTGTCGTTGAGCAAAATATAACTGTAATTGTGGGGATTTTGATGCATCACATGATTTGAAACTATTCACCAAAGATTTGTTCCTATGTCTTATAAGTGAGTCACTAGCCAGGTTTCCATTCAAAGTTGCGAATTTAACTTATGCGCAAAATTGGATTGTTGCATAAAGAATTTGCGAATAAGCACCGTTTCAAACGAGTCAAAGAAAACACAATTGTCACTTCCTGATAAACTGGCACTAAATATCACTAAGAAAAGTGAGAGAAGCTACTTAATATAATAATTTTCGAGCAGATGAAACTCAATAAATGTGGTCATTGCTTTCGTAGGCGGATGCCTGATGTTTGGGAACGCAGTCATGTAAGAAAGTTCTGTGGGCAGTTATACAGAAATACTTTGACGACAGACTTTGCTCGGCATTTCAGAATGACCATAACAACATTTCAGATGCTGTGCAACGAGATCGCTGGTTAGTCTGGTTATGCCGTCCCATAGCGCAAATCACATGACTTTTTTGATGCGCATGGAGGAATTTATTTGGCAAATGTGTTTCCATCTCCCATTATTCGCATTAACCCTTTTTCGCACAAGACAAAAAACACCTCAATTGAGCATAAAAACTTTTTTGCGAATTTAAGGATTTTTTTTTTATTTGGTTTCCATCACTTGTTTCTCATGTGAAACCTTCAAAAAGTGCATTAAAAACATTTATTCAACTGATTCATTAACGAAAACACTCTAATTGTATGCTATACCATTTGTGTTAAATCAACAGTACTAAGAGACTTAAGAAAGAGTGTTTAAGCAACATGATCATTTTTCCCCAATAACTGCTAGGCATAAAACTGTTTTGAACTTTTTAAAGCAAAGCAGAATCCTTATAGATGAAATTCTATGCTTTATACACATTTTTCTATGTTTTATGGTTCATGCACAGCTGTGGATAAGATACAACAGTACAGATAAAACATCTGAACTGAAAGTGTGATGTATTCTGAATTATGCCTCTGAATATTTCAAAACCATGAATGCCACATAGAACAGAATTTATTCTGTAAAAATCAAGTTTTATCAGATCTGCTTTGACATCAAGTTTTACCCTGTAATAGTGTTAGACAGTTATAGACACATCTTAAATCCGATTTTTCCAATTCAAACGGCGAACTGTGAATCCTTCAAGTCTCCTCTTTTCAGATTTCTTCCACTTAGACATCTATGTGAATGTTAATCTACCCTAAAGCACCAGACCCAATAGAAAAGAGCGCTGCATGAAAGACAAAATGACAGATGAGCAAAGCCAGTCACAATCCATCATATCGCCCAAACTCTAGAAGTGATGGCTGAAATGCCAATGAGCTGAAAGAAAGAGAGCGAGGAAGAGCAAGAGAAGAGAGGGTAAAAGAGAGTGGCCTGTAGTCTTGGACTGCAGGTGCAACATTGAAATTCAATACAAGCTCATCCAACACAAACGCAACTTAGGTCCAAAGCACAGAGAACCCTTGGGGAAAGCGGCTAGTTGTTGTTTACAGTTGTGTACAAGTGTGTGTCTGGAAGTGTAGTTCTAGGGACTAACTAACTAAAAGTAGCACTACTAACTTAACTAAATTTTTCATATGAAAAATAATGTTGCTTTTTCCAGACACTAGCTACTTTTTTCCAACAAGTAGCAGTATAGCGTGACAAAATGCTACATCACAGTTTCTCTCTCTCTCACACACACACACACACACACACACACACACACACACACACACACAGCCAAACAGTCTAAGGAAATAATCAATCAATAGTCTTTTCTCCCATACAAACTCCCAGTTGAATCAGTCTGTTCGGATTCAGTGATTCATGTACTGATGGTTCAATAATGATTCATTTGAGTCCCTGTGCAGTCACTTTTGAAGCAAACTTTTTATTTAAACTGCAGTTTTAGTCAACATGTTTTCATGTTTTGTTATTTCTAGTTTTATTGATTTTAACTACAAAAATGAATTATAGGGCTAAAGGCTGCTTTTTACAGCTCAGCACAGTTTGTACTACATTCTGTTTTGATAAATAAAATGTACTTTTATTCAATAGATACACTATCATTAAAATATATTCATTTTCAAAGGACATCTTTTTTTTAAAGCTTCTTAATACCGATTAACTTGACTCCACAATGGTTTAAAATATATTAAATATATTTTATTTTAACAATTTTTATTTGATACATACTGTACATTTATAATATTAAAAAAAAACATTAAATATCACTTCAACTTAGTGCAGAATTGACTTTGTGTTAAAGATCGCAATCATGTCAAGAATTAGCCAAATTAGCCAAGTGCATAATGAAACGGTGATAGGAATGTGCCGCAGTGAGTTTTTTTGTTATTCTAGTGGTTTAGAGAGAAATAAAATCAAATGCGCTTTTTAGTCCGGTGCCCTGTTGCACCCTAAAATCTAATATTTTTTATATCTACAAATGTATTGCCTCCTTCAAATAGATTCAATGCATTTTTATAGTAACTTGTAGTGTTGCTAACTACCTTCAATCTGAAGTCAGCTTCACTGTAGCGTATCTGTTAGAATAATGAAAAGATAGTGGACAAATGTAAGTCGAATGCGAAACCTTCAGCCCATGTGTGAATCATTTTTAGTATTTGTAAATGTAAAAATATGAAAGTAGGGTTTTCATAATAACTTGTCATCACAAGCTAACGTGTTAAAGCTAACAGCAACACCAAATGAAACCAAATGTTTGTCTGAAAAACTTCTATGTTAAAATTAAAAAATAAACAGTAATGTTTCATTTGACTCTTTAAAAATGCATTCACTGGATGCCCAAGTACACAGTGTACAGTGCAGCTACATGGTGTATAGCCTAGTACATGATTTGAAACACAACTAGAGACTATGCATTCGTGTCTGATTGTTCTTTGAAGCTTTCAGCACACATCTGTTTGGCTTTTCACTAGAGACAGAGCGAGAGTCGGCATGACATTTGTTTTAATACAGTAGAAGTCGTGGGGGGTAGACGGGTGGCCGAGGACCCCCGCTGCTCAGGGGCCGGACGGGAAGCAGAGCGGGTGATGAGATTACCGTCTGCAATGAGGTGCTCCGGAACATGGAGTATGACTCTGACGTTGAGGCTACAGGAGAGGTGAGATGTGCAGACCAGGCCGATCACACAGCTCACCACGCTGATCAAAGTCAGGGTGGTCTTGTTGATAGGACTCCGTGGGGAACCTGTGAAGAAGACAGAAAGAGAGAGAAAGCTATAAAAGAGCGATGCTACAAGACTGGAAAGTTCACATTTGTATGTGTACCTTGGGAAGGCACAAGGGAGGCAGTTAAAAAAACAGCCCACATCAGGGTTGGTGGTCCATGAAAGGAGCACTGGATCAAACCAGCCAGCCAAACTCTGGGAGCTGCGGCAGCGCTGGCATGAATTGAGCAGCGGAGAGATAACGCTTTACCTTTTGAAGCCTTCTGCTTTTATGCTAAATACTGGAAATGGCAAAATATGAAAAAGAGATGTTTTGACCACGTTTTTGTAATACAGCCAAACTGGTTTGATGTCGTGCTGCCCTGTGCATCTGTTACATGTAAAATAAAGGCACAAGACACTGCAAATGGTGTATGAGTATTATACAACACACAAGATGACATAAACACACCCATTCACAATGTATGAGGACACAATACTCATGATCAGATACTATATAGTAGCTCATTAACATGCGTGACATTTAAAACTGCTAATAACATGTTAGGATAAATATATAGCATGCAGTAATTGGAAACAGCAATGAAATACATATGAAAGGAACTCAGATGATGATACATATATGGTGACAAAAGTCAATATACAAGTGACAACAACATATTTACACTGATTATATACAGCATATGAAAAGGAGTAACTAAGGAGTTACAAATGACATCTGTGTAGACGCTTAGGATTACAGTAATGCTGCAGCACGTTGACTACAAAAGGAAGAACCCCCTTTTTGCAATATTAAAGCATAGATACTTAAGACATCATCATCTTAAGTGTGGATGTTATCTGAGAGATATTGCATAAAAAAACAGAAGGTTGACATTTGAAGAAATTAAATGATCAAAGAAAACGGAGAGCATTGATTCAAACATTTGCACGCATCTGCCAGAAATATATGCTTTTTATGGGAACTGTATTCATGTAAATCATGTATTGGTGTATGCTATGGGAATTGGTGCTTTTGCATTTTGTTAGTTTGACATAGACACAACTTGACTTGGTCCTCACTGAGCACCACATTTTCAAGGACTAATTACAGCAAAACTATTTTAAAATAATTCATTTTAGATAACAATATACTCTGGCTTTTTGTCCCCTGGCCTCTGTCCTTTCTGTAAGTATTAGAAGATAGCTCAAATTTTCCAACTAAGAGATAAATGCCAGCATAGCATTAGAACATAATGTGTATGTATATATCAATGTAACATTTAAAAGTAATATAATACTTTTATTTTAAATTATTACTTAATATATTATATTATTATAATATGCACAGTGGTTTATAATAATATTTTTGTAATAAAATTAATTGGCACAGCTATTACAGATTACTTATACCTTCACTTCACTCAAATATGACAGTTCATATTAACACCTATTTTTTTTTATGTAAACGTACGCAAACATGTCTATCAAAATCAACACGCTGCTCTCGCCCAGTCACAGTTCCTGCAGCGATGTAGGGGGAAAATGCAACACAAGCCATGTCTATTATTAACTTAAGTCCAATTAAAGGTGTTGTTGCTACAGCTGACTAGTAGTGTTTTTGACAAGTACAGGGTTAAAACATTTGGTAATTAGAGGGAGAAAGTATTAAAGCAAAGTGATTGTCTGTTAGTTTCCTTTCAAGTGGCAGCTCCTCAAGAGTTTAGGGAGCTTTGCATTCAGTCTGTTCTCTTCAGAAAACAATGCAGCGCTACTCGGGGGACAATGCAAGAGTTTTAGACAGACTCTAGCCATTAGTGTCTGACAGTACTGTCCAACCGGTTTGTCACACGCTGCCTTAGTGCTTAACATACACACATTTATGCCGCTTAATGTTGAATGGTGGTCTACAGACGGAGCTGCTAAGCTTAAGGTGCTTAAATACTTGTAAGCTTGCATTTAGTCGTCATTCGTTTCAGAGGAGGTCCATGGAGTCCACAAAGTGGCTCTGAAGAATTCTCTAAGCAAACTCAATAATTGCTCAGGGACCCTCAGTCCAATTTGGAGGACAGAAAAAAAAATTAAGCATTTATGCTTTCCTGTAAATTGTTTTAACACAGTTTTCAACTGCAATGTCAAATCAATGGCAAATCTCACACGTAACGGCATGCCTCGTTCAGTGAGGTAGTTGTAAGGCAAGCCGCTTCACAACTACTGCTTTGCTCGGTTTCCGAACAAAGTGTGACATAAACACCAAATGGCCACAGTCAGGCGGTGCAGGTTGAAATCATGCGATGGTGTGGGAGTCCTCCTTACCCCCGGAGCCCCACGCGGTGTTGACGTTACCGTTTCTCATACCTCGACTGCGACGGCGGCTGCGGTTTGGGTCAGTGTAGAAGGTCAGCTGCGGCTCACTGTCCGCCTCCGTCCCAGAGTCTCCGTCCGGGTTCAGGAAAGTTGAACCCGCTGTAGAATTCACACAAAAAATCATCCATCAACAAAAAAAAAATGTAGTCGAGTTTTGAGACAAACTGTTATGTCCCAGTGAGTGCTGGGCCTGTGTTTTTTCTTGTTTTGTTTTTGGTTTACAGGTATACTGGTTATTGTGGGTGTCTTCCCACCTGAGGCTTATTATGCGGAGCTATAAAAACTGCAGCGCTGATGTGGACGGGGGCACGATGTGACCACGCTAGCCGGATCTGTTGCCTTCTCTTTTGTTTCGTTGTTTATTTTGTTTGCATACAGTTCAGACCTTGAGCTTACAGTCCACTGTCATGCACGCTTACATCAGTGACTTACATTAATACTGACTACTGACTGTTGGAACTCCTTTGTTAATTATGCTTTTGTTAAATAAACTACTGTTCTTTGCTACTTGCTGGTCCGTGTTGGCTCTCATTCATGTTGCAAGTTGGAGCCGGTTGTAACATACATGCAGAATAACCTTCAAGTTATTCTGCGTGTAAAATAACCTGAAGCAATTTAGATAAAAAGTATGCTGGTATCAATAACGAAAAACATCAACATTAATTATTGACTGACTATCCAATTAAATGTTAGATTATTTCAAAGTCAGTTTAGAAAGAAAATAATGATTTTACCTAAGACATACAAGAACATTTCCAAACACAATGTTATTCTGAGGTTTTGAAATTAAACAAATGTGACAGCATGACAATAGGATGATTTTTTGTCTAATTGCCAATCCCTTTGTTTACTTATCTAGCAGTATTGATTAATACAGCAAGTAATTATAAAGACTACAAACCACAAACAACAGATTCATTAGAAATATTAAATTGGAAAGCCATGTGATTCTGTTAATGAGGGAAAATCTAACAGATAATGCAGCAAAACCACAGCAAAAACATTTGCTATTTAAGTTACAATTGCTAAGGCCCTTTACACTACTATTCAAAAATGCCAATTTGGGGCAAGTAATTATTTATTTTTTTGAAGAAGTCACTTATGCTCACCAAGATTTTTTATTTTTTTTTTGATTAAAAAATACACGTAAAAATCCTTGCTAAATAGAAGTATTACTTTCTTGAGAACAAAAAAATAATAATAATAAACCCCAAACTTTTGAACAATAGTGCATGTAAAGAAATCATGTTAGATATCAATCAAAATGTGTTTATTATTGTATATTGTATTGTATATTAGTGCTGGGCAATGATTAATCGCGATTAATCACATCCAAAATAAAAGTTTTTGTTTATATTATATATATATATGTGTGTACTGTGTATATTTATTATGTATATATAAAGACACACATACAGTATACATTTTGAAAATATTTACAAGTATTTACATGTATATATTTATATTCATATAATTTATATTATATTTAAATATATTTAATATATAAACAACATATATTTCTTAAATATATACATGCATGTGTGTGTATTTATATATACATAATAAATATACACAGTACACACACATATATTATGTACACAAAAACTTTTATTTTGGATGTGATTAATCGTTGTCTAGTACTAGTTTATATACAAAAACATGAATGAAATGATGTAACGAATGACATACAATGATAATTCAAAATACAACGGTGGAAAATAAATATAATAGTGTTTTGACACAAAGCGCTTATACTATAATAAGGTCTACAAAGCATTCAAATAAATGATATATAAAACCCATTAGAGACTGTATAATTGCAAACATACATCAAACACAGCACACACCAAAGTGACATTCAGAGAATAAGCCAGAAGTCATACAGTAATCGCCGTTCTGTGAAATGCGCTTCTCCTCTCAGAAGAGTATTGGGTAAATATAAGTAATGAACAGGAGGTTAGGAGTGTGACTGAGATAAGAGATGCACGCTTCCTTGGGCTCTTTTTTCACCGTACACAAAAGACACAATTTACCCGTCAGAGCTAGACAAACGCTTTCATTATGCAGCGAGTGAGGAAGAGATGCATAAGTGCACTGACCCGTGGATTAGACTGACTTGCGATGATGAGAAATAATGTTTGAGTTACTCCGTATTCACACAACAGTGTGGCTATCCATTAAAAACATCTTCTCTGGTGCAGAGGAGAATCAAACAATTATCATTTATAGATGAGCCATCTGTACAGAATGAACTGAACGATGCTTATGACAATTATGACAATATCATTTCATACCGCCATAAAACAACACATGAAATATTCAAAGCTGTGATGCAAACAAGACACAGGCGGGTCACGAGAACAGCAGCAGTTGTTTGGCCCTACAGTGAAATCACAAGTCTTAAAAGAGCACAACTCTGAAAGTAAGCATTTTATTTTAGCACATCACCACATTACAGTTATATATACATACATACATACATACATATATACATATATTTCATAGCATTATTATAACATTTCACCTTATTTTCATCAACAGTGCAGACAGCATTAGACTGACTTGCGATGATGAGAAATAATGTTTGAGTTACTCCGTATTCACACAACAGTGTGGCTATCCATTAAAAACATCTTCTCTGGTGCAGAGGAGAATCAAACAATTATCATTTATAGATGAGCCATCTGTACAGAATGAACTGAACGATGCTTATGACAATTATGACAATATCATTTCATACCGCCATAAAACAACACATGAAATATTCAAAGCTGTGATGCAAACAAGACACAGGCGGGTCACGAGAACAGCAGCAGTTGTTTGGCCCTACAGTGAAATCACAAGTCTTAAAAGAGCACAACTCTGAAAGTAAGCATTTTATTTTAGCACATCACCACATTACAGTGATATTGAATGACACATCAAATGATTCATAAATGAAAGTGTAAAGATGGATGAAAAATACACAATGTGAAAAGCCAGTTGTCCTCAATATGTCTTCTAGAAACATCTACGCTGTCAAAATGATTTTATAGTAAATATTTTGGAAAGAATTCACTAAGAATTACTAATTACAAAGTTCATTTGTATTTGCTGTCTGAACTGTTGATGAAAATAAGGTGAAATGTTATAATAATGCTATGAAATATATGTATATATGTATGTATGTATGTATGTATATATAT
>NW_015549594.1:286511-291936 GCF_001515605.1 Sinocyclocheilus anshuiensis | reverse complement strand
ATATATATACATACATACATACATACATATATACATATATTTCATAGCATTATTATAACATTTCACCTTATTTTCATCAACAGTGCAGACAGCACATACAAATATATATAATTATATATGAATAACTGTTACAATGATCAAAATAAGAGACACTAAAATGTGACACTAATGACAATAATGTTTGCACACTAAGAACACACTGGTGGTCTCTTATGTTCACCAAGTCTGCATTTATTGATCAAAAAATTACAGTAAAAACAACAATAGTTTTAAATATTATTACAGTCTAAAATAACTGTTTTATATTTTAATATATTTTAAATGGTAAATTTGTAATTTATTCCTATGATGGCAAAGAAGAATTTTCAGCAGCCATTACTCCAATCGTCAGTGTCAGATGATCCTTCATAAATCATTCTAATATGCTGATTTACTGCTATGGTAATATTCATATTAATGTTGAAATTAATGTATTAATGTTGTCTTAATGTTGAAAATAGGTGCAATACCTTTTTTAAAGATTCTTCGATTAATATAAAGTTCAAAAGAACCACATTTCCTTGAAATAGAAATCTTTTGTAACATTATAAATCTCTTTACTGTCACTGTTGACCAATTTAATGTTTCCTTGCTAAATAAAAATATTTCTTATCAATTTCCCCCAAAACTTTTAAAAAGTAAGAGTTTCATTGTTTCCACAAAAATCTAAAACAGCACAACTGTTTTCAATCTTCCTTATTCCAACATTTGACCACCAGTGTACATATATTTATATTTCAATGCATTTAGTGCCTGGTTAAACCGAATGCCGGATTAATAGACTCCAGGCTTTTGTGCTTAAACACCATGCAACAATTTAGTGAATTCGACCCTTTTGTTTCGAAATGTCTTTAGAGCACACCAGTAAAAATGTCTTGATTATAGGCCTATAATGAAAATCTAACAAAAAGCTGATATAACACCTGGCATTTAATACTTCAAATGCTAACAACCATTTCAAAATGACACACGCCGGCACGCCAATGCCTCTTTTTGTCTTCGTAACAAATGAGAACAAAAGAAGCACCTTCAAAGGAATTAGCCATAAACCTCACAGAGCAGGTGAAGATTGTGAGCTAGCCTCCGCAATTAGGCAGGGACCAAAGGTGCAAAGCTCTGTGGAGGGGAATAAAAGATGAGCTCGTTTAAATATTCAACACGGAGCGCCAACAGCTTCTCGGCATGCAGTGCAGGTGCACACGCCTCCTGCAACAAAAAAGTTATTTTGTACCACTATTCAGGGTGGTAGAACTCAATCATCTGCAAGGTCTTGGAATCACAGTGTCACCAGAATGATCTCGAAACGAGGAAAGGTGAAGCACGAACACCTACGCCGATACCGCTGACCTAGAGATAGCAGAAAAACGGCAAATGCCGTGAGCAACAGTTTTAATTTGTCTAATGAAAAATGAGGGGTATAAATAGATGAGGTGAGAGAGGCAGGTGTGACTGAAGAAAAGAAAAAAGAAGAAGAACCTGAGAGGATCTGTGCGCTCACACACGTTCTCCTCCGGCGACGTGAATGGCTGTCTAAACATAGCCTTTAGCAGCTTTCATGTTCGCGGATTGTTATGAGAGCTCGCTCATGAATAGTGATACAAGGTTCGTTAGAGAAAAAACAGGCAAAAGGAACCTTTTTAAAGGGAACAGTCATTTTGTCATAAACCATGCAAAAAAATAAAAAATAAAACAAACAGGGCAATATCAGTATGAATATGAAAAGCTTTGGAAATCTGGAGTTCCTATTTTGGAGTTGTCAGAAAGCTTTCAGAGGCCAGTAACCCAAAGACAGGCTCAAACCCTCATGCATGGTGCAATCAGTGGATTGGCACTACACAATCCGCCTACATAAATAATGATTAAAACAGTTGAGATGTTTAAATTATGTTTTATGTAAGTTTATTTCCTCATAATAATCTGTACACTCACAATTCTATGGCATTGTTAAAAGAAATCAGCCGTTCCCAGGTATCAATAACTATTACTTAAAGAGCATCTATATACAGACGTAGGCAGTATTTTTTGTGTTGTGTTGACAGATATGCCATTCTTGATTTTTGAAGAAATTAATACTTTTACTCAGCAAGAATGCATTAAATTGCTAAACAGTGAGAACAGACACATTTATAATAGTACTCAAATAAATGTTGTTCTTTTGAATTTTCTATTCATCAAAGAATACTGACAAAAAAATGCATCACAGTTTCCACAATTATATACAAAATAGAAATATATAAAGAAATGAGCACCAAATCAGCATGTTAGAATGATTTCTAAAGACCGGAGTAATGGCTGCTGAAAATTAAGCTTTGCCATCACAGGAATAAATTACATTTTAAAATATACCTAAATAGAAAATTCAATTGTTTTAAATTGCAATAATATTTCACAATATTTCAGTATTTTTGCAGCCTGGGTGAGCATAAAATGTACTGCTCCACGAGTACTTTATTATGTAGGCTGTGAAATTGTACTATAATGAGGGAGAAAAATCTGAAATAACATGAGTAACATACAACTGATCATGTGATCTCAGCATGGCAACCCACTCTAAGACTAACAGCTTTTATTAGATAGGACTAAAGTCTTCATGGGAGTGCACATTTAAAAAAAATAATAATAATTATATTCATTTCTGTAAAGCTTTTTAATGAGGCAAGAATTCATGAGTGCAACTTTACATTTTTACATTCATATGCAGTGAATGCACAATCCAAGCGCATTGGGTATTTAAAAAGGCTGGTCTGAAGGTCAGAGAGCCGTACATCTGCTGGACTGAGGTAATGAAGCATCAAAGCATGAGCAGAGAGTCAAATATTTGCCCAGCTAGGAAATCAAAATCTTACTCGAGGTAAACACTTCAGTGGACATCAGCTATTTTTGCTCAAAGTAAATCTAGGAGAAAGGAACTTGTATTTCACAGTAGATATCTATAGACATGTTTCCCTAAAAATCACCACCACCAACCCATATCAAAAGCACATCAAAAAAGCATATGAATACCTCATCAAATCAAAGTTTTTGGTGATCTGATCAGCCAAGCATAAAGCTAGAGGAAGAAAAGTTCAAACCAGGAATGGGATAGCAAAGAAAGTGGAAGACAAATATTTGTGTGTGGTTATGATTACAGGGATAGACAGTGGTTGGAATGAGATCTGTGCGGATTGAATGGGATATTCAGTGGGGGTGTAATGGCCCGCATTTCTCATGGTTCGGTCTGTATTGCGGTTCTGTGGTCATGGTTTCTGTACTGTTTGATTGATGGCAATAAAAAGACATCATATTTTTACCAGCAGCACATCCTATTTGTGATCAAATTTTCAAAAGGTACAGCCAACTCTGCAACCCAGCAATTGTGTAAAGGCTGGAAAAAACAATATATACACAAACTATTGATTGATTGATTGATATGATGTAACTACCATTCAAAAGCTTTTTTAAAGAATTTTATACTTTTATGCAGCAAGGACGCATTATTGCAATAAAAAGTGACAGAAGAGACATTTATAATGTCACAACAAATATCTATTTCAAATAAATGCTGTTTTTTAAGCTTTCTATTCATCAAAGATTCCTGACGAAATATAATAGCAGAACTGTTTAACCTTAATAAGAAATTTCTTAAGCACCAAATCTGCATCTTAAAATGATTTTTCATGGATCATGCGACACTGAAGACTGGAGTAATGGCTGCTGAAAATTCAGCTTTGCCTTCATAGGAATTATTTATATTTCAAAATAAATAAACAAAATAGAAAACTATTATATTATATTATATTATATTATATTATATTATATTTAGGACTGTCAAAATTAATGTGGTAATAAAGCATTAACGCAAATTCATTTTAACGGCACTAATTTTATTAACGCGTGATTAACACAGTGCGCATTTTCCATTTGACCCGTGGCCTAGCCCGTAGTTGGAGAAATGGAGATAGATTTAACAACTTTTCAGACCCCTGTTTTTTTTTTTCAAAAAGCGCCTAGCGACAAATCTAGTGGCTTCTTGGACAAACCTTATATAGTTTCTCAGACTCTCCGGTTCTGCCGCACGAGTGCGAGGTCTTGCTCCCAGCGGGCGCGCACCTCTCTCTCTCTCTTTATCTGCGTCTGCTCTGTTCAGCAAGAAGCAGAGGAGCAGCGCTTTCAGTTAAAACACAGATATTATGTTGCTTCTCTAATTTTACATACAAGTATAGCCGAAATCACAGCACAGCTATTGTCTTTATCTTATCTGTATTTGATTTCATCAGACGACGGCTGATTATAAATCAGGATTTTTGTGTAGATTAACGTCATGGAAGGGAGAGCTGGTTATAGTCTTAAAGGGCCGCGTTTCAGTCACTATTTGATATTCATTTCGTTATCTGACAACAGAAACAGTAAAATATATCAATGAAAGTTTTAATGAGAATTTAGCTGCATCAAAGTATGTGGGCACAGAGAGGCAAACAAATGTAATAATAAATGTACATTTTGTATGTTCAGAAGAAGTGAGGTGCTCTGTCATGTGAAAATGTAAACAGGCGTGTGTAAATTGCTCAGTGCAAAGAAAGAGAAGTAGGCCTAACGGGAACCTGGTATTTCTATGTTCTTTTTTTTTTCATGTGTCTAATAGACATGAACAAGTTCTTTGAAATATGTCTAGTCTTCATGCTCTATGTTAACTATGGTTTCACTAATAATAAACATACATTTGCATAAAGCATCCATATTTGTCCATGCCCTTGTTGATTAGAGTATTAAAAACTTGAAAAGTATTAATTTAAGGTACATTTAGAACAGATAAAAATGTGCGATTAAGTTGCAATTAATCATGAGTTAATTCATGACCATCATGTGATTAATCGCGATTAAATATTTTAATCGACTGACAGTCCTAATTATATTATATTATATTATATTATATTATATTTCATAATACCACTTTATTTTTAATTACTGTATTTTGTTTGTTTTTATTGTATTTTTAAAAATGAATGCAGCCTTGGTGAGCACAGGAAACTTCTTTCAAAAGCATTAAAAAAACATACATACACTTTTAAATGGCAGTGTAATTGCATTAAGATAGGTGCAATTATGGGCCATACTTTCTAACCAGTGCAAATTAGCGCAGGAGCACAATTCCAAAACAGCGCCGATGGGCTGGAAATTTCTGCAGGAGATTTACTGACAACGAACAAATTAAAAAACACAGAGCAACATCTCGCAAATAAGCAGAGCCGATGCTCAGTTGCAGGTGATCTACTTACGACACAGGCACAAAATAGTTTAAAGGGGTCATATGATGCGATTTCAAGTTTTCCTTTCTCTTTGGAGTGTTACAAGCTGATTGTGCATAGATAAGATCCCTGAAGTTGCAAAGACTAAAGTCTCAAAACCA
>NW_015549594.1:279699-286391 GCF_001515605.1 Sinocyclocheilus anshuiensis | reverse complement strand
CGAAGCGTTTGAGAGAGGCGGGGCATAGAGGACCTACAATAATGTACAGTATTTGAAAAATAATGTGTTTTTTGAACATTAAAGCATGTCAACATATTCTGATACACAAAATACACAAAATAATGATCTTTAAAAAAGCATCATATGACCCCTTTAAGACATTTAAGGCTTTTTTTTGGGCATTAAATAATGGCGCAAACACCAGTAAATTGACGAGCGCAAATGTTAGTAAATCGCGTTGCGTGATTCATTTCAATACTCTCCTCCCATAAATTTTGCGTCTGAAATGGAAACTCCTACAAATGCATATTCAATAAAGTCAGGTGCAAAAATAACTGACAGTACTATTTTAACGCCAAAAGATGGTTTGCACTGGTGCAAGCTGTTAGTAAATCTGGCCCTATGTGTAGTATAAGTGACTTTAAAAGGATATAGGCTAAGCTAGCAGGCTAATCAGCTAGCATTATGCTAAGTTAGAACACAAAACTTAAAGACATGGCATGAACAAAACGCATACTGAACCGTGGATGGCGAACTGTACGGTTACAGGAACCATTTCACCCCAATACCCAGACTCACCGTGTGTTTTGCTGGACAGACGCTTGCGCTGGTTGGTGGAGGTGTTGTGTGGGAGGAGCGTGTTTTGCTGGTGGTTGCTGTCGACAGGACTGGTAGCTATGATGTTGTCCTTGTACTTGCTCATTAGGGACAGTTTTGTGCTATCGTTCCCTGATGGAAAAAGGTTACAATTAGGAATGAAGAGAGGCAGACAGACGAGCGGCAAATAACAGTCCACCAAGGGCATGTGGAGACACTTTATGTAAACGCTTGTCATTCAGAAGGACGAGACTAAGTGGTCTATGTGATGTATATTCAGAGTTATGTTACAATGAAGCAACTGAGAGTCTTCACAGCCCAGCGATTCAGGATATGACATTCCGTCATTCACCATTACGCAATATCGCCATCCCCTGTAGTTAGTCTGCCCCTTCATAATGAGTAAATTGCACAACAAAGACAACTGGCACTACAGGGTTTTTATTGTATTAGGTAAATTACTGTGACAGCTCTCCTGCAAAGCTTTTTAGGGGTATTTATAATGGCTACTCTTCAAGGCAAACATCAACATCATTTCACATCTGATAAGGGGCGGCCATTCCAAATTCTGTGTGTCCAATAGACACGGCCAATCTGGCACAGACTCAGGTCTGGTCATGTGACTCGTATCAAATCTTGACTATAGCAGAGCTGAAATGGGTGCCATGGGTGCCATGAACCCATGGCCAAATAAGCAGTTTTGCTTAGCAGAAATATATAGCATTATTACTTTGATATTATTTGGGGAAAATAGCCTTAGCTAGCTAAATAAATAAATATGTCATGTTGATTTCCTCTTTGCAGTTGTTTTGATATAGGCTTTATCCAATTTCTGGAGCTCGTACTTAACCCAGGCTTTCTCACTCTCAGCTGCATATCGAAAAGGCGAGCTCTGCTGCTGACTCTTGAGCTCTCGAGGTGAAATAAATATTTTCAGGGCCAGCAATGTGCAAATGATGTGCTTAGCCCATGCAATTTAAATCTCACAGGTTCCTGGATGTAAAAATAGATTTAGTGTCACAGTGTACATATGCATAAACAAAAATAATGTCTGTTGGTTTATGCATATGTGCATGATACATGAAAAAAAAAATCTATTTCTAAAGTGTTTTTTTTTTTTTCAAATGTAGAAAGCGCTTAATGCTTTATGCTGTGATCATGTGCATTCACCTAGTTTACGTTTACATGTTTGAAAATGATTAACAGTTGAAAACATTAGAAATTTTGAAAAGAAAGGCAATGACTTTGCACGCAGTGTTTTTACATGAAGGCACCTCATGAAACTGATTGCGAACAGTTTAATGATTTTCAACAAAATAGAATGAGTTTTGGTGATAACTAAACAAATATTTAATTACTATAATGCTAATTTCTCGTTAGAAATAACATCAAAAGTGCAAAACGTTAGTCCGAAATATACATTTACACACAAACTGACCACCAAACGCAACTTTCAGACGGCATCTTTATATTTTAGCTCAACCGGCACGGAATGGAACGCACAGGATTGTGGGATATCAAAGGCAGCGAAGGATACATCTATGCTGCCTTCAAAATTCGATCAGAAGAAGGTACCTCCGGAGACAGGAAGTAAATTCTGATCCAGAATTTGGATTCAGACGTGCCTTGCTGCCTTCCTGCCTTGGAATGCTGCCTTCGAAGGCAGCATTTTAGAGCTTTCGGACGCAGCCTTTGCCACTAGGTGCCGCTATTGGAGCGGTAAAAATAGCTGTTTCCCCGGTAACGGCTGTACACAAAGCAGCACTGTGCTCACAAACCCTGCTTTATCAGGCATTACAGGCATGATGAAATTAAATGTCGTGCAAAGGAGGGGTTTGGAAAAATGAATCGCTGAGCGAATCGTTTGGGAGTCGTTGAGCAAATAAGGTAAAAATAAATGCATATTATAAGTCAATGAAAGTGTTTTTTTGAACTTGCACGCATGTCAACTTGTTGTTGGGGACACCCAAAACCAAATAATGAACCTTTCATAACCCATAATAGAGACACTTTAAAATAGTTAACTACTTATTACATTTTAAATAGGGTAACTTGTAATCTGTAACTTATTACTTTTTCAAAGTAACCTTCCCAACATTGTTTATATATCTCTGAAATTAGGCACTAAATCAAAACACTGAATTATGAGTGTGAATTAATTTAGTGAATGATTAAAGCATGCTATTACAATTATTAAGGTTACTGTCTGAGGTTTTATTGGCAATTTCATAGCCCAAATATTGTTGGGCATGTTAAAAGGGTAGGTCAGTCAAAAATTAAAATTATATAATTTACTCCCTTTCGTGTCATTCCAAAGTTGTACGACTTTCTTACTTCCAAACAACACAAAAGGAGGCACTGTTGAAGTCATAGCTGGTTGCTAGTTTACATTCATCTACGATGAATGGGCAATGAAGCATTCAAGCTTTAAAAAGGATCTAAAAGCACCATAAGAAATTAAGAATTATTATGAAAGTGGTATAGTGACTTGTGTGATAAATTCCACATTTTCTGAAGCCACAATTTTTGGTGAGAAAAAGCTTGAAATATAATTCATGATGATATAATTGAAAATCGTGACATTCACCCTCTCTTTGGCACGTCCATGATATATTTTCAATAAATTGGTTGATCCAGTTCACAAAGCCATGAATACTCATGTGAAAGGTTTGTTTTGATTTGCAATGATTTGCTAACCTTTTAACCTGTTCCCCCTATTTTGGGACTCACAGCTGAAAATGACCTACCTAACTTAAAATGTTATACCACGATCAAGGCACAGAAACGTAGTAAGGACATCGTTAAAATTGTCCATGTGACATCAGTGGTTCAACCATAATTTTACGAAGCTATGAGAATACTTTTTGTGCGCAAAGAAAACAAAAATAATGACTTTATTCAACGATTTTTTCTCTTTCAGGACAGTCCTCCGCCATTATCGATGCATGCGCTTCACCTTGTTTGCAAGTAGAGGAAAGCAATGTGCATGTGTCGATAATGGCAGAGGACTGTCATTTTAACGACGTCCTTACTACGTTTCTGTGTTTTGATCGTGGTGGGACAGAATTTTAATTTTTGGTTGAACTAACCCTTTAAGACATTCATAATGTTACAAAAGATTTCTATTTCAAATAAGCGCTGTTATTTGGAAATTTATAGAAAACAAAGAATCTATATATTAATATTAATATAAAAAATATACAAATATTTTTTTTTCCACAAAAATATTGAGCAGCACAACTGTTTTCATCATTAATATTAATGTTTCTTGAGCAATCAGTAAATCAGCATACTAGAATGACTTCTGAAGGATATGTGACTTTAAAGACCAGAGTAATAACTGCTGAAACGCCTGCTTTGCAATCACAGGAATAAAGTACATTTTAAAATTATTATTATTTTTAACTATATTAAAATAGAAACATTTATTTTAAAATGGAATAACACACTGTATCATTCCCTTTATGTATTCACTGTATTTTTGATTACATACATGCAGCTTTGGTGAGCATAAATAGACTTCCTACCAACCAACCCCAAACTTTTGGATGTTAGCGTGCAGCATATAAAGAAACGGTTACTGAAGATTTAGAAGACTTGATTTACTAGGATAAATCAAAATCCACTACTTAAAAGCTCAATTCATTGAAATTGCATTGAAAAAAAACTTCCAGTACATGTTCAAATTTGAAATGACATTAGGGTGAGTAAATTATTTTTTCTTTTTTTTTTTATGAACAATTCCTTTAACTTAGACTCAAAGATTTTTACTCATGCAGTGCAGTGTGCTGTGGGCTCACAAACCTAGAGTGAGATCCATGCCAGCTTTGTCATTGCACCCTTGAAGTGAGTCAAGCGTACGTGTCACTTGACTGGTGAAGTCCTCACCGCCATTCATGCACTCCCGCTGCAGGTGGTGGCGTAGGTCTGTGATGTCATACTCATACCCGTCCAAGATCGGAGTCTCACGGATGCTGAGGGTGCCGCTCGAGTTATGACCCTGTCCGCGAGAATTTCTCAAACTTTCCCGGGCCTGTCCACCCATCAGCACAGAGGGGATGTAGTGGATCTCATTGGCTGCTTCAGCACTAGCGCTCTTTTGCGGCTGAGGTACGCGGCGACGTTTACACCAGCGTCTACGAGTGTACAGGATCAACACCAAACACAGGATGGACAGCAGAAGAGCGATCATACCACCCTACAGAGACAGAGAAAATGGAAGGGAAGATGGAAAATGGGAGAGACAACTTTATGAAGAGAATAAAAAGATACTCTACTGAAATTCTTTGTACAGAAAATTAAAAGGTTAAAAGAGAAACCAGAGTTTTTTTTTTTGTTTTTTGTTTTTTAAGATTGAAGAAGAATTGTGTGCATTTGCTCAGATAACTCCATCCACAATTAAATACTTTATTAAATTAATTATTCCATCCAAAATTATATAGGAGGATTTATAATGTGTGTCAATCTGATTCAGGCATAAAGTTATGCAGGGATGAGGAATTTTTGTAGGACAAAACAGTTCCTCTCTTCTGAAGTCAATGGGTTTTTAAATGGGTTTTTGGTGAAATGCCTGAAATTGGGTCTGTGGTCAATACAAGCTCAATATATTTTCATGCTTTATTCTATGACATGAGATCAGTAATACCCCCTTTTGTTTTTTTTTAAAGCCTTTGCTTGAAAAAGGCAGCTGCTAACAAGTAGCTAAATGGTACTACAGGCGTTGTTAGGGTCAATAAACCTCATCACAACAGGTAAACGCATCGACTCACTAGTCCGCTTTTTGCAGCCTCCTTGTTTATAATCATGCTCTTGAAAAATTTTATTTATTTTTTTTAATAAAGATCAAATAAGTTGCTGTACGCTTAGTGACTGTGACAATGAAGTCATGGTGCAGTGGTATAAAGTATTTAAGGAAAATGTACTGTAAAATGTGCTGTATTTTGTAGTTTAACTGAGTATCAAATATTTTACCAACATTTAATCTCTACTTGACTACATTTTTGATTAAGTATATGAATGGCTTACTCCACTGCATTTGAGATAATCCAACTACTCATTGCACCTAACTTTTTTCTGCAGCAGTTTATTTCTGCTACAAAAGAAGTGATATCGCCATCTACAGGGCTATATATTATATATGGTACTATATATTTTGTGTCTTGCCTTTACTCACACAAATTTGTCAACAAGGCATTACACGAATGTGAGTGCATTAGCAGGTGGCTGTGAATTGCAGGTGTTTCAAACGTGAGATGAGGACATGGCTGAGACCTTTTTAAAGGATATTGTGGTTTACTTTATTTTTGTAGGCTTACACTTTACTTTATAGGTTTATTGAACCTATTCAGTAAGAGTAAAATACTTAAGTACTGTTAAAATCAGATACTGGAATTGGTGGCTTGTAATTTGTAATGGAATAATTTCCACTTTAATGTATTTGTACTTTTATTCAAGTATGATTTTCAGGCCGTCCTTACACCTCTGCTGTTGTATAGTTAATTTATAGCCTAACTTCAGGTTTTTACTTCTTATGAATGTATTTAGATTTTAAAATTAATAAAAGTGGTGTTCATTTGTGAAGATTGTCATGTTTTTCATTTCTGCAGTAATCTAAAAGCCAATGGAAAAATACAGTCGTGTTTTTGTCAATGGAACTAGCTTTCGGATTAGCCTACAAAAATATGTCAACACTATAAGAAGTCAACTGACAGATAACTGGCTCACACTCCTAAGACATTATAACTCTGAAATTCAAACTAAATACAGCATAAATTGCAGCATGTTCTTCCACTGATCTGAATTTAAGAATTATTAATTTCACCCATTTTACATGTAAAAATTCCCTAATATTCTCATGTCGATGTCAAAAATTAGTTGGACCATGTTAAGTATTAGTAATCCAGTTAAAGTTGCTATACCATACATAAAAGCTCTTCTTATTCATATACATAATTTATGCTGAGCCAAAATATGTGTGTGCTTTAGAACTGAAGAACTGAAACTGCAATAAATTGTTAGTTATTGATTATAAAATTCTCAGCACTTTCAAAGTTATTACATCATTTTCTGGTAGTGCAGAAATGTACATGGCCAAT
>NW_015549594.1:277326-279575 GCF_001515605.1 Sinocyclocheilus anshuiensis | reverse complement strand
ATAAACCATATTTGCACACAAAATTGAAAAGCATGTAATAATCATGATTTCAAAGAGATATGCAATAAGTGCATCTGTGTAGCTAGCTGAAGAAAAAACATGGAGTACTAGCTGTTTTCTGTTTATTTTACAAATATGACGATGATTATGACTAATTATGGGGGGGAAATACACAAGTTCCCTTGTAGTCACTACAACAGCGTGATTATTATATATGTATCCATACATATACAATTATGTTACACATATCCATACACATATTTTTATGTAGATTATAATCTACATATGCTGCTAAAGACTGCTAGATAAAAACCATACCAATATTGCGGCCACATACAGCACCACATCCAATAGATAATTAGTTTTGCGTAATTCGATTTCCTTTGGATCCATCACTTTGAATTAGCCAAACAAGCAAAATGTAACTTCACTGCGGAGAAAATTATGGAAGGCTGCATGTTACAGACGGTTTAAAATTAGACCAGATGGGATATCTCTTTATGAAGGGGAAACTATTAAGACCAAACGAAACATCGCAGTCTAGCAGCATGAGGAGAACTAATCGAATTAGCCAACGGATACAAGTGATGCTATTATGGGTTTGTCACATTCTTTAACAACTTTAAGCAGATGTCCTGTAAGTCATCAGCTCCCAAAATGAGTTATATTTTGGAGCATTTTTTCATTTTCCTTGGCAAAAAGAAAAAAATATGTATTTGTTGCTTGGTGCCAAGTTTGTTATTTCATATGAACTGAGAATGTGGTTTAAACTATAACAGATAATATAGCATGTGGCTTACAGCTGTGAAGATACAAGGCATTTCCCAAATAATTTAGTTTTCCCATATTAGCAATCATTTAAAAGATTTAAGCCATTAACCATTGGTTACATACTGTATTAATATTGATAGTATATTTATAATGATAATAGCATTTTTAAAAGTCAATCATTTATATATATATATATATATATATATATATATATATATTTGTTATTATTAATAAATAATTTTAATATTGTTAGTTGTTTAAAATAATTTTATGCCTTTCTTGTATTTTACTTAATTGAACATGATTAAAATTCTGCTGAACAATCTGTCCACAAGGCACAATTCTGTCAAGATTATTGAAGAAAAACTATTCAGAGGATGATGGTTCTGCATTTCTTCATGATAAATCACCTCCTGCTCCCCTGGTAAAATCAATGCAAAAGGTGCGTCACAATCTTTTGTTTAAGAATCTCATTGACTTTTATCCCTCTAAAGGTATAAGGATGATAAATAATTGTGATTTCTTAAGACAAAAGTTTTGTTTTTCTTGTTTGTTTCTGCATGAGCGTGTGTGTTGTGAGACCAAGGGACCGGGCCAATATTAATGAGTGGGTCATTGTAGGACAGTTTTCCAGATGGGCCTTTATCTGATCTAGGTGGCGTTTGCAGAATAAATGAGAAAGGCAAGAGGAAATGCCCTTTCCGTTCAAGGGTGCATGTGGGCATAAAACAGGGTATTATCGAGCACTTAAATTCTAAGTGCATGTAGCGAAGAAGAACCCACAGGGATAAAAGGGGTTTACCGAACTGGTCAAGACTCACATGTTTTATTGTCTTATTTATTACACTTCCTCCATTAAATGCTATTTGGTGCCAATATCCTCCATCTTTGATATCCATGTACAAGCATGGACAGTATCCAAAGCAAAAGAAAAAAAAGGAAAGTGTACATGTATATCACTGTTATTTTAGTATCACTGTTATATTATAGCATTTGTTAGATTTTGTTTAACTAGATTTTATTTTTATATTTGCTGCTTTCACTTTAATTTTCATTTAATTTTAGGTTTTAGTATATTTTGTGTTTTGCCATTTTTATTATTTTGTTTTAAATAATATGCCTATATAGATTTTATTAAGTTTTAGTTTTATTTTATTTAATTTTAATTATTTTAGAACATTTCTAAATGTACAATCCTGTTATTTTAGACTTTGAATATGAGAAATGGTGCCCTGGCAACTAGCTGATATATACATACATACAGTGGGTACGGAAAGTATTCAGACCCCCTTCAATTTTTCACTCTTTGTTATATTGCAGCCATTTGCTACAATCATTTAAGTTAATTTTTTTTCCTCATTAATGTACACACAGCACCCCATATTGACAGAAAAACACAGAATCATTGACATTTTTGCAGATTTATTAAAAAAGAAAAACTGAAATATCACATGGTCCTAAGTATTCAGACCCTTTGC
>NW_015549594.1:275140-277316 GCF_001515605.1 Sinocyclocheilus anshuiensis | reverse complement strand
TATATATATATACATATATATATATATATATATATATACATATATATATATATAGACCATGATTAGACCATGATTAAAATATCATCATCCTCTTTCTTCTGTGCTAGACTGCAGTGAAGACCACCATGTGCATAAGAAGTGCACTCACGGGAGGCTGTGCATTTAAGAGGATGCATATATATTACTCAATATTCATAGACTTTTCATCTTAATGTCCATGTAAACTGCATTATAAATACCCACCTTTCAGCAAAGAGTTTCGGACTGCAGTGTAACCTGAAATAACTATTCCAGGAGCGTCATCCTCGTGGCTACCTAAGAGATTCATCTTTCACCGCTTTTAACATTGCTTGCCCCTCTTTCCAGCATTCTTTGCCATTGGTTACATTCATGCAGCCTAGGGCCCTTGGGAAGGAGCTCAACGCAAAGATATATCACTTTCCTCTTATGGCTGCTAACAGAGCAGAAACTCAAATCTCCAGCAGGTCTGTTTTATAAATGGAGTTGAGCTTTCAGGATGTTTACACCTTTGCATCCTGGTCTTGCTTTGCAGGTGCCTATAGATGCATAGCTAAGATGGGACTGGGAAAAACAAGAGCATGTAACGTCTGAAACAATTTCAGAAAGGTCAGCGTTTTGGGACTTAGTGCAGCTGTTGAGTTCTTTTTTTCAAAATACCTACTATCAATTCTGTGTAGGTAAATAAATCAGTTTCATTTATCCAAGAAAAAAAAATAGTAATACAAGGATGGAGAAAAAAAGCACGCGTTTCCTCTTACATATCTTCAGCTCACAGGGTGTTTGTCAAGTAACTATTTTATTGGCTGTTAGCCAATGCGAGAAGAATTGATTTCTGCTTTATTGCTTTAGCTCTCCTTCGTATCCAATTCTGTATCCACCTTGATGCCACCCCGCCAGTTTCCTCTGAAACACTATCTTCTAATATTCCCAGAAGAGATGGAAATTATCCATACATATTTCAGATAGGGGAAAAAAAAGTATAGCACTGTTTACCAAGAACTACACCAGCACAAGGTGTGTGATGTGCTGTTTTATGGGCGATGGGGAGTAGGAAACAAAGAAACAAAGAAAGACTTTAATCACATCGTAAATTCTGGATTTATTAGTTCAGTCCAACACACAGACAAAAAAATTTTTAAATAATCGTCTAAGACATTAATCCAAGGGCCAAGTTATTGCCCCAGCAACAAGGGAAGAAAACCAAAAGAACCAGCATCAATCCAATAGGTCACAATGTGTGCTTCTGCTGAAAACTAAATGCTAAATGACAGATGAAGTTTCTTATAATATTTAAAGCGATGAAATCATACCGTAAGATTGCTTAATGAAATAACACAGGAAGCTGAGAATCTTTAAGGATACATTAGTTTAATCAATACTGTAATTACGTTAGCCTCATATATCTTTCAACCACCATTCAATAGAGAACGTCTATGGCCTATCAACACACTGAGAGTGTATGCTAATTCATTTCAACAAGACAGAGATGGAGTCTTTGTTTTTACAAATACAGTGGCCCGCAAAATATTTGGACACATAAGTAAAATGTAAAAATATTTGAATGTCATTACATTAGATACAAAATAAACCATGTGCAATTAATTTTCAAAGTTGTAAATAAAACAAATGTCACTTTCTACTTAAAAATGTAAATTTTAATTGAATATGTCACTTGCTTTGAGAGAAGATTGATCCTACACCTTATTTAACATATTTTGGGCCAGGTTTCCTAAACAGGTCAAATTAGTGCGAAAGCGCAATTCCAAAACAGCGCCGATGGGCGTGGAAATTTCTGCGAGTGATTTACTGACAACGAGCAAATTAAAGAACAATGACGCAACATTTAATTTCCATAATGACCAATGCAATCTACCAAGCACAAAGCAAATTAGCGTAAGGATATGTTCGGATTTGGATAATGTGTTCTTCTGACATTCCAAATAAATTAACGTCTGAAATGGAAACTCCTACAAATGCATATTCAATAAGGTCAGGCACAAAAATAACTGTGTCCATGCCTTATTAGTGCTAATTCTTCACTGCGCATCTTTAGTAAATCCTAAGCGTACTATTTTAATGCCAAAAGACAGTTTGCGCTGGCACACACTGTTAGTAAATCTGGCCCTTTAACTTTCATTTCATCAATATATGTTGG
>NW_015549594.1:272846-275009 GCF_001515605.1 Sinocyclocheilus anshuiensis | reverse complement strand
ACAAATATATATATATATATATATATATATATATATATATATATATAAACAAAATTTAACTTTAACTTAATATTAAATAATAGCAATATGACATACATTTGTATTTGTGTATCAAAGGACAGATAATAAACTAAAAGTACTATATAAAAGCCATGACATTACCAGTTTATTCCTCTAACAACAGACTGCCACATATACTTGGGCACCACAATAAATGTATTGTCTATTTTGAGGGAATAATAATATACTCGATCATATCATTTTTTTCTTCCCATGGCTTTGGTTGTTGTTATTCATTGTGTTTATAAGATTAAAAACTGCATCTACTATTGTGCTAAATCCAGGACACAATACCATCCGTTTCTGTTGCCAGTTTGAGGATGGCTGTCAGGTGTGTGATATAGAAGTAATGAGAACTGTTACACGAGATGCCCGTCTTTCCACCCAGCGTGTGCAAATCACTGCAAGGGCACGGCACAGCTGAGCCAGCCATCCGCAGAGAGATAAACCACTGGGGAACAAGCTTGAGGCTGGCAAATGGGAGAAACGGGGGTCAGGAGCAGCCTATGGATGTTCAGGCTTGCTGAGTAGTGCAAATTGCAGCTTGTAAAACGGCCAGCTGAATGGCGGGTGAGGTGTACCTCAAAAAAGCTCCCTGTTGAGAATACAGCCACCTCGGAGAACATATTAGTACGAAGCGGGTGTGGAACAAGGTGGAAAAATAGCTAGCTAAATAGCAGAGGTCCCGCAAGTGGCAGTGGAATGCGGCATTTGATTGTAGGTGGAATTTGGTGACTTGTTCATTTGTGGAGACCCCCTGCAGTTGACTCAATTGCTCATCTATTACAGAAGCCCAATGAGCGGGAGGCAGTGGCAGGGAAGAGGGTGGTCGCTCTTCGACAGAGTAAGCAAGCCACTGCTGCTTTCAATAGGTTACACATTACCCCCTAAAGAGAAGAAAAATCAGCTGAAATGGAAAAAAAAAAAATTTCAATATACAACGTGGCCTTTGTGATAGCAGCTGGAGATACGAGCCAAAGAATAGATGGTTTAAAAAAAGAAGAAGAAACCACATCAAAGTCAAAATGACAGCACAGCTGGGCTTTCATCAAAGCACATTGGACGAGTGCTTATCCATCCACAAACCCGCCTAAACTATCACGGTGAGACGGTGAGACTGGCGCCGAACGACCACCGCGCACCACTGAGCTGAGCAAAAGCCCCAGCTGGCCTGAAGACCGCCACGTATGGCCCACAATAGACATGGACGGGTGACAGGTGTCTACACTGGCGGCTCACTCTCTTTGGGACTGGCATCATTGCAAAGCACTCAAGGAAGTGACATGATTTTAGGGGGTACTAGGTTTAGGAGCTTGCCCTCCGGCCGAGACAAGTCAGAGCCAGGAGGGGATGCGGCGTAGGTACCATCTGTCGCAGAGGCTGCCCGTCGCACTACCGATGAAAAACTCACACTCTTCTCCCACCTTGCAATAACACAGTCTGAGCTCTGAAGGCTAAGAAGAATAACATGGCAAAATCGAGTGGGTAGGCTGGGTGCAAAAGGAGAGAAATTATATTCTAAAGAAGGTTTTTTTTTTCTTTTGCATCCTTTGCAAATTTGAATATGTTCAAATTGGTTTGTTTTCGAGAGCAAGTTGAGGACTCAAGGTCATCTGATAATTTCACATTCTGCGAGCATCAAACTATGTACAGCAAAGCAGCAAACTATGTACCTGCTTTGCTCAGATTTTAAAATAGAAATGATCAATCACTTTTCTGAACAATGCCCTGGAGAAAACACAATATCAGAGGACAACAGAAGAGTATGGTTGACTTCTGAAATAACAACACAAAGACGTCTATCTCTATCTGCAAATGTTCCAGTTCAATTAATGTTTATGCAGTGTCAATATTAAAAAGTTTAATATATATATATATAGCACGGGTTTATTTGTAGCAATAGCCAAAAATACATTGTATGGGTCAAAATGATCGATTTTTATGCCAGAAATCTTTAGGATATTAAGTAAAGATCATGTTCCATGAAGATATTTTTTAAATTTCCTACCGTAAATATATCAAAAATTCATTTTTGATTAGTAATATGCATTGCTAAGGACTTCATTTGGACAGCTTTAAAGGCAATTTTTCTCAATATTTTGA
>NW_015549594.1:235876-272691 GCF_001515605.1 Sinocyclocheilus anshuiensis | reverse complement strand
GTCAACTTCTTTTTAGCTTATTAGTCCTAATTTAAAATGGACATTATCTTAAAGACAAGGTAATCAGCCAATCACAATGACATGGATGCACTTCTTGCCGGAAGTGCATAGTTCATAAAATATATAAATAATCAAAATCTAATCAGCAAATAATTACACATACATATATTTTTCTATGGTGCCTTCTAAAAAAAATATCAACTCAATCATAAGCTGTAACAAACCTAAAATCATCAGTGAAAATTTATTTGGTCTGACAACAACCTTTATGAGCTTCTACCTCATTTCACCCTACACAACCTTAATCACGGAGGTGTCTCAATCGTGCAGTGATCACATTATAAATCTTGTTTGTACATCTGTACTCTGAATAATTAAGTAATTAATGACCGGGGCCCATTATTTCTGCTGTTTACAGTTCATGGACATCAAAACACTATCAATTTTGCTTAAATACGGCTCTGTCCTTCATGATACAAGCATAATGCCCTGAGAAGAGAAAATTGTTTGGATCCTGTTGCCTTCCTCAATGAGGTTAAATCATCTGCTGACTTCCCGCATGTTGCCCTTAGAATACTAATAACTATCTTTGTGGGGATATCAATGTCAGAGTCTGTGTTTGAGATGGGAGGCATGCAATATTCTTCAGCTTCTGAGGGATCAAGCAGGGTTCGCTCAATAGAGGAGGTTTCCCGGAGCTCTGAGGAATCATATTCCGACAGGGATCTTTCAGTAATCAGTGGCTTTGCACAGAGAATCAACTAGCCATCCAAAACAACTGCCATACTGCTGTAATGTGCAATTACAGGATTTGAAATTCAAGCAGCAAAGGAAATCCAGCAAAGCCTGGAGACCCCATATGTTCCTTTTACTTTATTAAGAAATAATGAGCCATTTGTGCATTTCCTATTAAAATATTTGCATACCAAACACTTGACTTGAATACTGACTCGAACAGCCCATTCATCCAACCTGTGTTCAGAACTCTCCATTCATCTGAGCTACACAGCTCGTCACTGCTAACTTTGCCCCATACAAACCCCACTGCTGTTCAGCATGACAATTTACAAATATGGATTTTCCACTAATTATACTGAGTGTGTTTAAAAGCTTTTAAAATCCTTATGCCCTCAAGAGTCTTCGCTCCAATTGTTCTGAGGCTAACTTCTGGGGATGACAGTAGTATAACGATCTGAGAGAGGAGAACCGTGAAGCCAGGAGGCGTAACCACTAATTGACTGAATCTGAACAAACACTATCTCCCTTTCTATCTCACACACAACTTGAACTTTTCTTATCTACATAATATTTTCTCTCCTGACTCAGTCCACACTGAATCTGCACCTCAGATCTACAGAATTTGTTTTTCTTCCTTTTTTTTTTCTTTATTAGTTCAAATTAAATCTATGGAAGCTTGCTTCTGCCACTGAGTAAAAAATAAAAAGGGTAATTGCAACTTTTTTTATTTCAAAATTCAGACTTTTTTTCCTGCAATTCAGATTTTTTTTTTCTCAGAATTGCATGATATAAACTCATAATTATCTCATAATTATGAGATAGGAATTGTGACTTACAAAGTCAGAATTGCTTGATAAAAACTCACAATTGCGTTACAGTCAGAATTGCGAGAAATAAACTCAGAATTGTTTATATTTTGTAATTCTGATTTTTTTTCTCAGAATTTTGAGGAGTAAAAAGAATTGTGAGATACAATCTCAGAATTGCTGAAAAAAACGTCAGAATTGTGACGCAATTACCTTTTTCTTTTCTTTTTTTTTTATTCTATGGTGGGCTTCCATATAGAACAGTTTTAGAAACTTTTTGGCCAAATCTTCATTATTTATTTTTGCTAATTTTCAAATTATTTGTATGTATAGACTTCATTGTTTTACTCTTGGCCAAGACCAAGAATTTCAATCTTAAAATTATGTAAAGTCATCATAAATATACTATGACTCTATAAAAATATGTTTAAGTGGTACATTTATTGTGTGAAAATTATATAATGGAATGAACAAATAGTGAACAGTCCATAGTGGATCAAAACCAAAAGTTAGTGTTAGTGGTTGAACGGATCGTAGTTGATCCGTGATCTGAATGGACCAAGCCCCACGGTTCGGCATGCATGTGATCTACAGATTAATTGCAAAATTTAACCATAATAGAGTGAAAGTTTACCATTTGTATGTGTTTACGCACACAATCGATTTTAAACCATTCCAGCGAAAGAAAAGGTGCAAGGGAACTAGATTTGTTACTCGCGCATTGTTTTCTATTACAGCCGCACACGCAGAGAAGCGCGTTTCAGACTGAGCGCGAACACATAACTGAATCCTCTTTCGTATCTCCTTCAGTCCTTGCCTATGAACAGACACATATAAACATTAAATTATGACAAAATACCAATCTTGACAATCATTCTGGTAAATGCACTCAGTCTTAAGTGAACGAGAACAGCTGAGAAAGAAATCGGATGTGTATCATTATATTTGATCCATGCATCAGGTCTTAAAGGGACAGCAGCCTATAAATACCTGCTGCTGTCATTATGCTCATCAAACAGCAAAACACATTTTTGATAAGATTAATCTATATCTAATCTATATAGTTTTAGCTGTGGTATTGAAATAGTACTTAGCTTTAAGTAATAAATGGAAAGCATTACATTGAAATATTTTTTTATTTTCTTGCTGATCTGAAAAATGATCCGATCCGTGGCTCAAAAACCATAATATGATCCGAACCGTGAGATTTGTGATCCGTTGAACCCCTAGTTTTGTACTTGGTTACCATGGAGACAACAGTGTCAGGGAAGAGAATTCATGTGATTAATTGTGACAGATGTGTTGTGTGAAAAAAAAAAAAAACTGAACAGAATCCTTTTATTGTGTGTCATCTTCAATCAATCTGTAATTTTCTCATATTATGCAGAAGTGTGGAATTATTATTTAATTGTCAGTATTTAGAATACACAAAATGCTAGCTACAAAATTAGCCTTACAAAGACAGTGGAGTCTGACATTTTATTCAAAAATATGTATAATGTCATTTTCATCAAAAAAACAAAAGTGAGAGTTTGATTTTTCTTTTTTCTTTTCCTCCCACAATTCACACAACCAAATGTGCCCAATTGAAGCAACACCCTTACCATTATCTATATGTGACCCTGGACCACAAAACCAGTCACAAGGGTCAATTTTTCGAAATTGAGATTTATACGTCAGCCTAAAGCTGAATAAATAAGTTTTCAATTGATGTATGGTTTGTTAGGATAGGACAATATTTGGCCGAGATACAACTATTTGAAAATCTGGAATCTGAGGGTGCAAAAAAATCAAAATATTGAGAAAATTGCCTTTAAACGCTGACCCCTCTTCTGCTTCCTCTCGCGCCGCTTGTGGCGCCTCCGCTGTGGGCAAGGTGCAGCAGTGGGGGTCGGTGATGGTGTAGGCCTCCGGAGCAGACCGAGATCCTGCAGCTCTTCGGCGTGCGCGGAGTTTAACTCTAAAAATGTGGTTCTGCCAAGCACTAAAGTAACTAAAACTAATATAAAGCATTAATAAAAATGGTAATGCTTTACAATAAAATGCTTTATTAGTAGGAAAGGTTATTAATGAGTATGCAAAATACCTGATGTTTGATGTTAAATGGAAGCTCGTGTCATTAGCAATAACTTAGTATGAATGAAAGATTGATTTTCGGTATCATACGCATAATTACAACCCTTTTTATAAGTATCAACCAAATCTTCGCAGAGATATTTCCCCACATGATAAATTGAAGCATCAGGTTAATGTATGCACGCTCCGCCTTGCAACAAGTCGACTGGAAGATCGTGCCGTGGGGCAGACCAAAATCAGTCTGCTTAAAAATGGACACAAAGCTCACTCGCTCTCTCTCTCTCTCTAGAACTGTGGCTTTCCGCCTTGGTGACCACCGAGGGAATTCCCAGAAACCACGTCATCCAGACGCCCGACCAGCAACCAAACAAAAGCCGGGATTCCCTCAAGCAGCCAACGAGGAAACCCCTCCGCTTCTCAGCTGTCACAAAAGCAAGTAACAAACAGAAGTCTTCTATCTGCTGAAATCGGTGCTGAATTGAGTTTTAGCAGTAAACGTAAGATAAATCTCTGCTTTGTGATTCTCTCAGGTTGAATTTAAAAGAACTCGTGGAAAACGAGTATTATAACTTCTCAAAACCTGAATTAATTAATAATAATTAATTCCCTAAGAAAAGTAATCTGACATTACATCCTAATGATTTTTGCCATAAAAGAAAAATCAGTAATTTTTACCCATACAATGTATTTTTGGCTATTGCTACAAATATACCCCAGCGACTTAAGACTGGTTTTGTGGTCCAGGGTCACAGATTTAAAGTTTTTTAGAATGAACTTTGTTCAAATATATTGTATCATTTGATTTTTGTTCCTAATTTGATGAATTTAAATAATTCAGAAGTATTTGTCCAAGAATTACTGCAGCAAACATCAAGAACTCAAACTCAGACAGGTTGCATACCATGACAGATATGTGCAGGATACGGAGCTCTTCCTCGGCGGAGTCACTAGCGGGATAAGTGGTTGCCGCCAGGCCAGGCAGGTTCTGACTGCCATCCTGATGGTGGATGTGGAAGAGCAAAGTGCCATTTTCCAACCACTGCTGCCTCCAGCGAACCAGGGGGATGTCTTCAGAGTTCCCAGAAATCTCTGCAAATATAAACAGAAGAAAATCAGGTTCAGTAAATGTTTTGTGTTGCATTGAGAAGAATGTGATGGTTTGCATTATAAATCATAAATGCTCCTGTCATGCAAATATGCACAGTATACTGTGACTATACATTATTCATATCACTCCAGACATTTTAGGATTATCAAAGCAATCCCTACGGCATTTAAACTTCACTCTAGAAATAAACATGAAACAGCCTCAAGTCCGGTTAATGGTGCAGAGACAGATGACTTGAGTTTGTCAGAACAAATACACATTAATAGAAATGGTGCTACTGGACGTCACATTAACAGACGATTTAGGTGGAGAAATGATAAATAGGCTTTCCTTTTACTCGCAGCTCAAAGCTAACTGAACATATGTTCTTGACATTGCATACAGTCTGTTTGATATGTAAGGACAGAGGATTTGGATAAGCCTTTGAAAACGTGTCATTTTATGACAGTTTATTGAATTATACGGGTGGGGTGATTCACTGGATACGTGCTTTTAATTTTTAATGGTTGCTATAGAATTCTCTTTTTGTTTGTCTGATTAGGCGTTTGTTCTTAAACATACTGATGTACTGCTGAAACAAATGAAAAACAAAGCTTTTGACCTGCGCTGCCTCTTCTGCATTAGTAATATTTTACACAAAGGGGAGGCAGACATCTCCTTTCAAAATGGTGTTTGCAGACTGCACATCGAGGTGAACCCCTGACCCACTTTATGAGTTGTATATGCACAGGCACAAACCAGAGTGACTCTGCACTTCATCACTAGATGACATACAGAGTCCCAGGGGTCCGGTGGGATACGGCACCTTTATTAATGAAACAACACGCATGATACAACAAAGGCATGTTACAGGAATAAATTACTGCTGTTTGCTTTTTTCCTATAAGGGTTTCTTTAAGCATGAGCAATTGTGCCCCTGTGGACTTTTAGAAAATAAACTCTCTTAAAACACATTTTCAAGTTCTCTTACTACTTTATTTCTCTACTAAAAATTTGTTTTTGTCTAAGTTCTATTTTTCTTTGAAAGTCATGAACACTTCCAGAACAATATAATTTCATTTCCACAACTACATGTGGTTTAATAGCATTCTGTGATGGACACAATTCCTTTGTTTTGTCAAGTCTAATTTCATTATCTAGTATTTTGTGTATCCCAAAATATAAAAATAAATCAGTGACACTTTAGAATAGGGAACAAAGGTTCACTATTAATTAAGAGTTTTTCCTGAACGAACTCCTTAGTTGCTGTTTATTAATAGCAAGTAAATTAGTTGTTAAGTGTAAGTATAAGTAAGGATTAAACAGTCTAAAATATGATAATGCAGTATAAAGCATTAATATGTGTGTTATAAGTACAAATAAACATGAACATGATAGTATACTTGTAACAGGCATGCTAATATGCAACTAGTTAATAGTGAAAATTGGTTCTTAAAATAAAGTGTTACCAATAAATATATAAGTGTATAAAATAAATACAAATATATAATGTTTACAATTTGTTAATAATTGGACAAAATTTCCGCATTGACCAAAAAGAATGCAAAAAATGATATATTTCACACTTTTAGTTTATCACAATTTTAAAACACCAATTTTATGTAATGTACTGCAACTCATACTGTATCTTAATAACAGACTTTTATATTTTAAGAAGTTTGATGAGTAGCAAAAATAATTGATAAAGGTTTCCAAAACCATGAGACCTTCACTTGATAAAAAGAAAAGGATGCAATCTTTTTTTTTTTCACCTGCTAGGATATAAATGTAGGGATTTCATGAACAGGACACTGATACGCCACTGTTTGAAATCGGTTTAATCAGGTGAACTTCGGGGATTCAGATCTGAGTCCTATCAAAACCTGAATGAATTAATAATAATTAATTCCCTTACAAATTTAAGTAGTCAAGTTATCTACATAAATGTGTCCAAAGTTGAAGAAACATGCATAACATTGTCCTCACTTCAAAATTCAGCAGGATGTGCTTTTTGATTTGAAATCACTTTAATTTGACATTTTAAATTTTTGCTGAAAATAATTATTTCATCAAAATGTGCATAAATAATATAAAATCAAGAACCCAATAGTTAAATTTAATTAACTGTGTTTAATTTCACTGTTAGAAATCTGACTTTGAATTTAATTATGATCCATACAGGTCACGCATTCCGTAAAATAACCTGAAGACTTTAATTTCACACCCTAAATCCTTTCCGTTATCACAGAGTTTTATTTTTTTGATGATGCTGTCAGTTCAATCAACTCACCCTATTCAGTGTCATGACAAATTTGTAAAACTAACCAACAGAATAAATATCTTGGAGAGAAAACTGTTGTAATGTCAGTGGAGGCCGGCATCACATCTGTTTTGAACTTCAACATGAAGACACGCACCTGGAGGGACCCATGTGAGGGTCACTGCACCTGGACGCATTTCCCACAAGCCACAATAACACATTCACAAATCCTGTCCAGTTGGGGGGCCTTATGGGGCAGGTGTCTATCATGAAGGAATTGTTCACCCAAAAATGAAAACTTGAGCTTTCATTTTATGCAAAAGTACAGCATTGACATGCTGCTAAACATCTCTTTTTGTGTTCAACAAAAGAAAAGGAAAAATAATGAAAGGAGGGTTGTTAAATGATGGCCGACTTTCCATGTTTGGCTAAACTATCTTTTTAGTATAGGAATAATGATGTGCAATTACCCACCCATCCTAGGCTGCCCTCTTTTCTCTTCTTGTTGTTTGTTCGGCTTAGTTTTGTTTTGTATGTCCTTTAGTAATGCCACCCATGGATTAATTTATTTTTGTCATGCAGTCCAAAACATGGGCTTTGGAAAAGGTGTAAAATTAGGTGTAAAAAATATTCATGAATCATTCCAACTGTTAATAGGGAGCCAGACTTTGGTTTGAATCTGTCGGACAACCTGAAGACTGAACGCTGATTGTGCCGAATTCTCTTTTAAATGCATATCGGGCAATAGTTGCCTCGAAACGGCTGTTTAAATGCAGGAAAGCACAAACCAAAGGGAGAGATAGAAAGAGAAAGAAAGAGAACAAGAAAGAGAGGGCTGGGGTAAAAAGCTAGTACTATTCATCTCACATCCTGATGCAGTGTTAGAACCCGCCCTCCCTTCTCTTTCACTGTTCCTATGCTTACAGAGATCCACAGACCCAAATATACAATCTGGCCTTTGGCTAAATACAGCCATTTACAAAGGCCTCTGAGGAAGAACCTTTCTAGAATTGGCCAGGGTGTTTGGCATCATGTTCATAATGCAGACAGAACAAAGGCTAACGTTTCAGAAAGCACAGAGTGGTGGCCTGTCATTATGTGGGATTCGCATTTTGATTTAAAGAGTGACTATCTCTGAACATTATTTTGTGTATTTGGTGTAATGAAATGTGTTTATGCGGTTTAAGGTAAAAAAACACATTATTTTCCACATACTGTACATTATTGTTTCTCCTCTATGCCCCGCCTTTCTGAAACTCATCGATTTTTACAAAGTTCATCGTTCTGAAAAGCGAGGTGTGCTCCGATTGGCCAGCTATCCAGTGCTTTATGCACCAAGAGCTTGTAACACTCCAAAGAGAAAGGAAAACTTGAAATTGCATCATATGACCCCTTTAAAACGATGCATACAGGCAGGAGGACTAAGGTTGCAATCAGCTTTTGTTCTCCATAGATTGAGGCATTAGTCTTGTGGTCATGTATGCTAGTAAGCAATTATTATAAGCAATTATGTTCTAATTGCCATTGTCTGAGACTAGGCATGGTGAGCTTGTGGAAAAGAAAAATGGCATCTAATACGGTGTAATTATCCCAACTCTATTCTCATGCTTATTTTACTTCTTTAATTCTAGAAATGTGAAAGTTTGCATAAACTATTTTAGAAATGAATTTCCATTACTGTACTGTACCAAAAAAATACATAAAAATAAACAATAAAAATAAAATGTAAAAATAATACAAATAAGATTAACAATTAATTCAAATAAAATTCTTAAAATTATTATTTGTAAAATATGTGATCACATCTAGTGCATGTAATATATTGAATTATCCAAAACTTCAACATTGTAATTCATGTTAGATTCACAAACGTCTTCTGCAGTTATCACAGCATTAGAGAAACAAGAATCATGAGCGATGAACATGACAACTCAACTCGAGAGATGTTTTGTTCAAAGCAGATCAAAGTTTACCTTCACCAGCCTGTTCCAAAGTATGTCTCCTCCGATGGTGAAAATGTTCCTCCTGAATAAGAATTCAGGGCTAAGCAATCAGTCAAAGTCAGTTTTATTTTGTAAGCCTATCCAACACCCCGAGCATTAAGTGCAATGGCTGAGCATTAAGTGCAATGGCTAGTAAATGGTAATTTGTTAAAGATTCAAAGCCATGTTTAATATTTCATGTTGGATAATTAGACTTAAGATTGAGCACAACGTACAGAAAATGCGTACCTTCAAGGTCTTTCATGGCGCTGTTATATGGATATACACTAAAGAATGATTGAACAAAATCATTCCAAGTTAAATCATAATCAATTACTGTGATTGCTTTTTTCTAGAATAATCAACAACGACAGATATTAACCCTATAAAGCCTATTTAAAAATGCCTCGACATTATCAGCATACACAGGTCCTGCTTGTCATGTGTTTTCTGCGTTGAAACCTTTTCTGTAAAAATAACTTTTATATTGTTAGTGATATTTTAAGATGAACACTTAATGGATTGCCGCAACTTAGGAATAGGTTTACTTGATTATCCATGAATCTTTTTTTTTGTGGAAAATATATGATCAAATGTGACCCTGGACCACATAACCAGTCATAAGTTGAATAGGTATATTTGTAGCAATAGCCAACAATACATTGCATGGGCCTTTTAGTCCAAAAATCACATGTTCCATGAAAATATTTTGTAAATGTTATTTGGTAAATATATCAAAACTTAATTTTTAATATGTTAGATTAGTAATATGCACTGCTATGAACTTCATTTGGACAACTTTAAAGGCGATTTTCTCTTTTTTTTTTTTTTTTGCACCCTCAGATTCCAGATTTTCAAATAGTTATATCTCAGCCAAATATTGTCCTATCCTTATTTATTCAGCTTTCATATGATGTATAAATCTCATTTTCAAAAAACTGACCCTTATGACTAGTTTTGTGGTCCAGGGTCACAAAAATGATACATAAGGGTTTTGTGGAATGTTTATTTGTACATCCCTCAGTCACCATTGTATTGCATTGCATTATATTGTCTGGCCCCACAATAAATCCTACAGAGTGTTGATCATAAAACCACATCAGGTCAGATGCAACTGACATACTAATTCTATGCTATACACCTCAAGGTAGATTGAAGCACAACTTTAAAGTGAACTGATTTGATATTGTAGAAGACCAAAAACAATAAAACAAGCCTCAATGAATCAATCTCCTCAGAATGAACTATTTTTGGTCCAAATAAATCTGGTTTATGTGAAATATAAGGTGGGTTATAGTTTCTAACGGGGGTTATTCTAGGGGGCTTTACACCAGATGAGATTCTGCAATAGGCTGGTCTGAAAGTTGCAGATCCAAAAAAATATTATTTTAAATAAACCATTAATAACATACCACATAAATCACAGGGTTTTTTTTTTAAACCGGGTGTACAACTTTGCATTTTTTCTATTTTTTATGATTGTTTCTTGTCACACTGAATGATATGATTCCTTTGACAACAGTACAATGTGCAGTATATCATAAGTCACAACTGACAGCGTTGACTGGCCGTTTTACATCATTAATCATGTTACATTCTGATGTCCTCGTAGACACACAAAATTGAAATGGTATCACTCAAACCAAGCGAGCAATGCTTTGCCTGGAAAAGGAAATATATATCCATAAACACACACACACACACACACACACACACACACACGACTGTCTTTGATACACACAAGCACATGCACTGCTATAAACAGACACACACTGCGAGAATAGTCTAGAAATGTTTTTCAATAATATTCAGCTTCTTACAATTTTTTGTATAGCACCTTTTTCCATTTATCACACCTCACTACACAATCCTGGCAAACAATTCTGTATTTAATAATTTTCTTGTATTCGTTCCAGTAGAAACATTCAAAAATTCCTAAAACAAGATAAATTCACCTGAGAAGCCAATTGCATAAGATATTAAGACTTGTTTTCAGAGCATGCATTGCATCAGAATATAGTTATATTTTGTCTTGTTCTGTTGGCTGACTTGTTTTAGCATAAGCCCCGGGTTTAAAACAAGCCATGTTTTAGACTGAGCTGGTACCTTCATCTTAAAGTGATTTGAGTTCCAAACCGAAATCAACAACTGTAGAGGCACTACAACGACTGCTAGATTCATACATTTCACATTTAGAAGCTCTCTATAAATAAGCACCACCAACCCACCAATGTCACCTGCTATTTTTTTGAGCCACTTGGAGTGCTAAATAATGCACACCGCAGGGATGAAAACACATACACACTTGAGAATATGCTGAGCATAGAATCCTTCACTTTGAATGTTGGCACTAAACCTTGAGCCTGTTAACACATTACAGTTAACTTGGGAACAGGGTGGCAAATGACTAGATATAAAACCATGCATAATATAGTGTGGTTCGGTCACATGTTGTTGCTTCACTTCAATGTGACATTCCATTTTGTCTAAGAATCTCTACAGCATAATGCATCAGGTTTATGGAAATGAATTAAATTAACAAATATTTACCACTCTTAAATCATGTTGCATTGTCCTAATCTGTCATCATATACTAAAACAAATAAAAAAAATAATACAAAATAAAAATACTGTGTACTGTAGTCCAACTATGAAAATGCATTGTAAAAATATGAAATATAGGTATAACATATAACTGAATAAGCCAAATACAAGCCTTCATGATCTCTCACACATGCACACACACACACACACGTTTACTGTACAAACACAAAATGTTACTGTTTGCATTTCTAGTACAACCTTCTTTCCTTAGCTCAAGTGTGCAAGCCTATTTGCCACTGGAATATGTATATTTGTTGTTGTTGTTATCCATGTTGTATGTTGTTTTTGTATGCTTTTTTATTTTATATGGACCTTTTTGAGTCTGAAATAAAGATATCATTCATATTATACTGAAAGTTACATTTTCAAATAAAAATGAAAACATGATCGTTTTATAAAGTATGCGTTCATATGTGCTTCATTTTCGCTGGAGGAAACAGCTGTGGTGTGATGAGGGCTGAACGCAGTGAAAACTTAGGCTACAGTAGATGTGGAACCGATTATTGCTCCCCCATGATATTTTATAAACTGTATTTATGACAAAGAACTGCACAGATGGAGATATTATAACAATCTATAGATAAACACACACCTTGTCCTCTGTTTCTTGCTCTGCGCCGCTGCGGTCTGTGGATCGAAAAAGAACGCGCTGAAAGACTGGGAGGAGCCGATCGAAGTCTGTGGCCATTTTCATATGAAATTTAAAAGAGACTGAGGCGAGCCCCCCTAAAAATGGCCTAGCGACGCCCATGACCATGCTCATTTGATTTTCTGCAGTTTTACTCCAACCTGAGTCCCTAAGGCTTGCTAAGATTTTTGAAATTAAAATTCTGTATATGCATTAGGGGTGATCCCGAATAGTCGAAGATTCAATGCTTCGATAGGAGGAGGCTGCTTCGACTACCAATCTCACAGTCGAATATCCGTGGGGTATTATGATCATGCCATTTTGGCTATATGGGGGTGCTCAAATGTCTGATTTCACATAGAACTACTGGTTTTATCCAAATAAGTTAATATACAGCCTATTAAAATAATGCTGTAGATAAGAATCTGAAAAGAAAGAAGCTTCAAATAAATATTTTAGCGTGCGTGAATAAATCCAAACACCCCTATAGATTTAAGTTTCACTTTCCGTGATCCGTCACCGACAGAGGAGCATTTTGGCAGCAGGGATTTACAGTAAATCTTTAACAAGACTCAAATTGACACAGGCAGAGTGAAAGGCTGGATTTTTTCGATGAGGTAGGGTACAAGTGATTTCAAAAAATTTCAGCCAGTTTATATATATTGTGTATATTATATTATTTATCTCGTTTAAGATGCATTTGGTTGAGTTGCGCTGCATTAAAGCGCTTCATTGTAGTACTACGGTGATTATCTCTTCAGCGCGCAGCGACAAACAACAATGCAGGATATTAATAAATATGACTGGGACTGTCATATACATAACATTATAATGAGAACACTATTATAATAAAACGCTGTGAATTTTTTTAGTTTAGTTGCCGTGTTTCTGCACGTTGTTGAGTGAAGAACGCGTCCACAAAAGGAGTTCATTCAGAGCCGCACAGACACGTTCATGCATTCGGGGCATTTTGTGCAGATAGCCTATAAGTCGTAATATTAACGTTATGTTGTATAAATAACGATGCGTATTCTATATGAGATAAATGATGAGGTAAATCCCATTGATTAAAAACCTGCTATCAGATGCTTCATTCTACTGGTCACATTCAGCACGCACAGCTCAAAACAGAAATGCAGAACATTAATAACTACTGTCATATACATAACATTATAATGAGAGCACTATTGTAAAAAATGTTGTGAATTCTTAGGGTTTCACTGACGTTTAATGTTTAAAGTTTTTTAATCAAAACATAAAACATTATTTACCCCATTTGTATCTGCAAGGCGTCCGTTACACATTTTCCCTGTGTGTTAACGTAATTATGACTGTCGAATGTCTGACTTGACTCTTGGTAATGTATTTTGCCCCGCCCCCAAAACATATGATTCGACTATCAGTCGAATATCTGCAAGATTCGAAAATTCTGATTCGACTATGAAAATCCTTAGTCGGGGACACCCCTAATATGCATATAGCCAACCTCAAAGTCTTCGCTTTGCTACAATGAATATTTTAACTAGGGATGTAACGGTACATGTATAGTATTCATCCCTTACGAAAATTAACCATGGTTTTACTACAAATAAAATCAAAAACCATGGTAACTATAGTTAAACTATGGCAACCACAAATTAACCATGGTTTTACTACACTAACCATAGTTCAAAGTAACCATGGTTTTGCTACACTAACCGTAGTTTAACCATGGTATTTGTGGTAAAACTGTGGTTATACAAATGGTAATCAATACGCCAAAAACCATGGTTACTACACTTTTACTATAATAAAATCATGGTTAATTTTCCGAAAAGTTCTCAACCCTTCCTCTTTACTACTAGTTTTAACACAAAATAAACATGAATGTTAATTGTAACCTTATAGTAGACTAATGTAAAAGGGCTTCCTATAGTTTAGAGCATAAGCTGAGGTAAACCACTGTTTAAAAAAAAAAAAAAAAATTTAGCTGGCTTTCCACAGGCAGGGTCACAATTATCTACAGTGTATGAAGCTAAAGGGTTTTGGGTTAAGGTTCATAATGTAGAACATTTTTAACATATAAGTCGTAATATTAACGTTATGTTGTATAAATAACGAAGCGTATTCTATATGAGATAAGTGATGAGATAAATCCCATTGATTAAAAACCTGCTGCTTCATTCTACTGGTCATCTTCAGCGCACGCAGCTCAAAACAAAAATAACTACTGTCATATACATAACATTATAATGAGAGCACTATTGTAAAAAATGTTGTGAATTCTTAGGGTTTCACTGACGTTTAATGTTTAAAGTTTTTTAATCAAAACATAAAACATTATTTACCCCATTTGTATCTGCAAGGCGTCCGTTACACATTTTCCCTGTGTGTTAACGTAATTATGACTGTCGAATGTCTGACTTGACTCTTGGTAATGTATTTTGCCCCGCCCCCAAAACATATGATTCGACTATCAGTCGAATATCTGCAAGATTCGAAAATTCTGATTCGACTATGAAAATCCTTAGTCGGGGACACCCCTAATATGCATATAGCCAACCTCAAAGTCTTCGCTTTGCTACAATGAATATTTTAACTAGGGATGTAACGGTACATGTATAGTATTCATCCCTTACGAAAATTAACCATGGTTTTACTACAAATAAAATCAAAAACCATGGTAACTATAGTTAAACTATGGCAACCACAAATTAACCATGGTTTTACTACACTAACCATAGTTTAACCATGGTATTTGTGGTAAAACTGTGGTTATACAAATGGTAATCAATACGCCAAAAACCATGGTTACTACACTTTTACTATAATAAAATCATGGTTAATTTTCCGAAAAGTTCTCAACCCTTCCTCTTTACTACTAGTTTTAACACAAAATAAACATGAATGTTAATTGTAACCTTATAGTAGACTAATGTAAAAGGGCTTCCTATAGTTTAGAGCATAAGCTGAGGTAAACCACTGTTTAAAAAAAAAAAAAAAAAAGCAATTTTATGTTTAGTTTTTTCCCCCTGCTGTACCAAAACCATACCGAACCGTGTTTAACCGATACTGCCCAGGAGAAAAGATATGGTTAACAGATGTTGCCTTTCTGTATTATTCATTAGTGGGGCACGATGCCACATTGTATGGGGTATGTTTATAATGTTTAAACAATTACATTTAAAATTATAAAAATTCAAATAACTAAAAATAATTACACAATAAAAAAACAATCATACAATGATTAGTATATGTACATTAATTAAAACTGATTAATTTATTAAAGTATTATATGTTTAATAATGTTTAAACAATTAAATACAAAAAATAAATGAATTAATTCAAATTAAATGTTCAGTATTCAAAATAAATCAGTATAATTAAATCAATGTACTACTAATACATTAATTCATTTTATAAATTAAAAACATTTAAAACATTTGATAACTTTCCCCAGTCAGACATTTATAACCATCACCTGTTTGAATCCAACATACAAAATCGCCACTATAGAAACCACGTGTAATTGAATTGTGGATGCCTGACACACATCCCTTGCCCCGGCATCCCCTTCATGACACATTATTTCACCAAGGCTGGTCGATTATGGCCGATTAGGTGAAGGTTACAGGGCTAAGTCTTAAGTTGTGTGCACCCAGCGCTCCCTCTCTGGCCGACAGCTCCCCTTAAGCTACACCTGAGGTCAGTATGATGTTAAAGCAGGTGCTGATGTGGTAGAAGACGAGAACAGAGGGTTCTGAAAAGGAATGCTCATTTTTGAAAAAAAAAGAAAAGAAAAAAGGGCCAGAGGGTCTTTGCATGAGTCTATTTATAGTGCTGAATCAAGCCAACAGGGCTTAGGGGACTAGCGGGATGAAAGAAGCAAGGACCTGCTAATGGAAGTGCTAAGAATGTGACACAGACGAGAACATGTTCCTCTTTGCCATTCAACCTCTCATCACGCTACAGATAAAATAATCAGCATGTGGTGTGACCGTAATTTTGCACAAATGGTAATATGACTTGTTTTGAGGTAAATTTGAAGCCGTTGCAGAAAAAAAGTCTCTCTAATGCTCTTCAAGGGGTAACGGAGCAATATTTTAAAAATACAAACACAGCTTGAAGTGCTTTACTTCTCTTCTAAGGTTATCACAGACACCTACAGCAAATGACTGTGAATAAATTATATGATTATTGCATAGCATATCCTCTAAAACAAAATCATGCATTTTATTCGTTTCTGCAATTTCCGTGGTGTGACAGGCAACTGCTGAAAAGTGATCCAAAGAAGAAAACTTCATAAAAGAGGATGACTGCTGCCATCTCTCTCTTTTTAAGACATTCTTGGCTTAAGGAGAAAATTGAAGGTAATTTTCCTAAATTGCTCCAGCAGAAGAAACAGGTAAATCATTGTATGCTCGTTTGGCGGACACTGATAGAAAGTCACTAGGAAAAAAAAGAACGACATGTTTTGTTCTTTTATCCTCTCTGTAGGTTTTTGATCATTTTAGCATCAAATGAAAAGCACCAGGAAAAAGCATAAGGTGGAGAAACATACTCAAATTAATACAGACAATTTGTGAGCAGCAGTTACCTTCGAGTGCTCAACATAAGTAACATGTTTCAAAGGATGGCGGCGTCTGATTCGCATCTGTTTGCAGTAGCTAATAGCATGTGAGGGTTCGCTAACACACATTAATTACTCCTGAGACTTTCTGATCTTTAGTTCGAAAGAAAGTTTCTCAGCAAATCCAAAATACTCCATGTTCTACCTTGAAATTAGCAGATAATTGGAAATGAATGAGCAATTGACATGACAAGCCAGGCTGAAGAGCTCTGCATGTCTTGTCATTTTGAAGCATTGATATTAGTTCTGATCTTCCCTTCGCTTCCTTCCCAATTTTGTTATTCCAGTATTTCTTTAATTCTTTAATAAACTTTTGTTGTTGTCGTTCTGAACTACATATTATTGCCTTCCTCTTCAGATCTACCATGTCTAATTATGATGCTTGATAATCGCCAGTTCTTCCAAATGGGCATAATTTTTTGTTGTTTAGCTTTTTTCTTCTCACTAGAAAGCACCCAAAGAGCAAATGTACAGTAGTTATTTGAAAGTCCCAAAAGCATACAAATAATTTGGAATAATTCAATATATAGTAGGTTTTTCAGCCAGTTTTTCGCTCTCTTTTTTTTTTGGGGCAAAAAGTCTCTATTGCTTACCAAGACCAAGTACTTATCTCATCAAAAACACCAAAAACAGCAGCAATGTTGTGAAATATTATAACAATTTAATATAAATGTTTTCTATTTTAATATATTCTAAAAAGAATAAAGAACTCCAGTGCCACATGATCCTTCAGAAATCATTTTGATATGCTGATTTGGTGCTAATATGGAAACATATTATTATTCATATTAAACTTATTATTATCAATGTTGAAAAGTTAAAACAGTTTAATGCTTAATAATTATAATTATATAACTATATTATAAATGCAATATATTTACCTTTACAAGTAATATGGCAGACTTATTTGCATATGCTAATTATAACATTCTCAGTCTTAATACTAACTATTGCCATGTGTTGACCAATCATATGCCACTGGCATAGTATCTGATGGCAGTTGTTTCAAATAATTCTCACCTAGTGACTGGAAAATATTAGCTTGACATTTACAAACCAGTGCCCTTGACAAACAGCCAAAGAGATGTGACTCTTCCCAACACAGACAGGCAAACAGACAATAATATGAACAGATATCCATCAGTAAATCTGTGTATGTATGAGTCATATGTCAAATAGAGGAGAAAAAAAAAACAGATCTATCCCTCTTACTTATATCTACATGACAGTCATATTTAATGTTTTTTCTTGGTCTAATTACATAAAGCAACTCTGAATGCATCAAACTGCACAGAAACACATTACAACAACAGTAATCATGTATTCCTTAACACTAAAATGTACTGTTGTTTTACAGTTAAGCTGTGAACAGCTTTATCCATAAGAGTAAGTGATAACTCAAACAAATGCCACTTTTTTTCTTTCCATAAATCAATTTCCTATGAAATACAAACCGTTAAGTTTTACCCTATGTGACAAATAATCAAATTACATTCAGTTCCCCAGGTAATCAGAGCCTGAATTTTCCCATCTCTAAATGACAACACAGTCTAGCAGATTGGAGGAACTTGATTAATCACGACTGGAAAACTTGATTAATCATACTTCATTAAATCACAACTTCATCGTTCAAAACAACGCACATGAGCTCGCTCTAGTTCATATCCATCATCCTCAAACTTATTCTCTGGATGTTGTCTTTATATTTCAGAATAAATTAATGGCATGCACAATAGAGGTGTGTTTGCCTCTGCACATATGTAATCCAAGATCTGAAAGAAAAATAAAAAAATTGCTTGAGATTTAATGAAAACAGAAGTACTGCATAAAACAATTTATCCAGGACATATTTGACAGGTGAAGCAATCAGCAGAAGAAAAATAATTTTAAAAAATGTCCTCATGTTAACAAATGCACTCAAGTACTTTGTCGTGGTTGAGAGAAACAAGCAGCCGATTCAGCATCCACTATATACTCTACAATCTGGCCTTCACATTTATTTGTGTCTGGGGCGCTGGGTGGCCTAGCAGTATGGTGATCCATTGTAACACAGTTGGAGAGTATGTCATGTTAAGAAGTAACGCATTGCTAATTGCAGAAGAGCTAATGCCGGGGTGATTATAATAAATATACTGTAGATGAAATATTAGCCCACCTACTGTTGTTTACTGCAAACAATGGGTTCTCTCCAAAAAGTTAAAACAAGTTCCTGATGAGCATAGTAAGACATCAGCTACCTCACTAACCAAGATTTTCGTGGCACTTCGAAAAAGAACTTCCAGAAAAGTCTTCTGGTTCATCCACCATCTGAGTCTAGCTGACGGCTCGCTTAATTATGAGACTATGTATGCCTTCGGGGTCAGTTCCTCATCAGAAGTGCACATATAGATCGCAATGACTTTACTGTCACAACCGCCTTCACACGTAATTGAATACACCACCAAAGATTTTCATTTCAGGTCTTGAGCAGACAAGAATCCAACCTCTTTTCTGTTATAGCATCCCTTATATGCCTTAAAAAGCCCACCTGTGGGCCACTCATGAAACACTCCCTCAAGATGAACTGTTATATACAGACATACACATATAAGGTGAAATGTATTCATGTATAATTAAATATATAATAAATTGGATATGTTCAGAATAGAATATTAGCAGGGGTGCACATAAGTATTGCGCAAAAAAGAAAATGTACTGGGTAAATAAGTTCAGACTGCTCATTTGTGCACCGACATGGTTGACAGCTGTTGCACAATCACCATTTTAGATCAAGTAACTGTAATACTGTATAAGACTTCCATTCGAACTGAAAGCATAAATATAGGCTACTGAATGCACTGCCGGTTTCACAGCAAAACTCAAAACCGTGACCATTTCATTCACTCGGCAGCGCTAAAACCCGTGAGTGCATTTGCCAGCAACCCGCCAAAATAAAATGCTGATTTTAGGTTTGAAAATGTTGAAAATTCATATATATATAAAAAGTAAATAATAGTAAACAATAGTATTATTGTACTTATATTTAAAGTGCAATAATACTATTATTACTGTCATTATTATATTTAATGTGTCACATTATGTGCAGTGTGAGCACAAACCAAATCTCCAGGTGCTCTTATGAGAACCAGACTGAAAAACTTATGTGCACCCCTGAATATTAGCATATTGTGTGATATGTATACTGTTGTGTATATTATACACTATACTAATAGCATATATTATTCTGTATACTACCTCATATAACCAATGTTTTTTTAAAGACATTAATACTTTTATTCAGCAAGTATGCATTAAACTGACCAAAAGTGATATTAAACACATATATAATGTTACAAAGCATTTAAATGCTGTTATTTTATTAACTTTCTATTTATCAGATAATTGAAAAGATTGGAGTAATGGCTGCTAAATATACATCTTTGTACTGGATTAAATACAATTTTAGAAAAGATTTACAATTTTTAAAATTAAAGTATTTAAGAAATATTTCATAATATTACTACTTTTACAAAATGCTATAAAAAAAAAATTTTCCTCCTAGAAGAAGAACCAACCTGATATTGGTTTCAGTCTAAATTGCAAATGGAAGATAACGTCAGGCACACTGCAAAGTGGGACACAGTAACAAACAAGCACAGTGTGCTGAGATTGTACTACATGTATGGTAGTGTGCTTTTCCGAACTCTGTTCTCCCACCCACAGAGCAATGACAAGTCAATTCCTACTGCTTTACCTAGTGGGACTCCCTCTTCCCGAGACTGCAGCGGTGCTCCTAATATATGCAAATAATACAGAATGGCAGCACAGAGCCCTAAGTGCTACTGTAACTGACTCAATTAACCTAATATTTACTGGCCCTACTCAGCAGAGGTGCCTGCACACATCTTGTCTTCGACTTCTCAGGCAACTATTTTCATCAAGAGCTAATGAAACAATTATGTAAGTGGGCAATTAAAAAACAAAGAACATTGGAACACTCTGATAGTGCAAAAAGCAAGATGACATGCACTTAGCACTACAGCCCCCCATGGAGAAGTGTGTTAAAAGACCATGAGCGCATTAAAAACATTAGCTTTTCCTGGACAAAGCAGATTAACATTTAACGCGAATGCATTATTATATATAAAATGCTACAAATTAATTACCCAGTGAGTGCTGCTATTTTTATAAGCTGAATTAAAAAAGGAATCACATTAAAAGCAAAACACAAATAATAGAGAGAAAAAGAGAGTGAATGAGCAGCAGCTCTGTAGGGACCAACAAATCATTATCAATGGAGATACCAGCATGTGGTATTTGTGAAGTGTAAACAAAACACACACACACACACCCTTCACAAAAAAAAATAAAAAAATAAAAAAATAAAACTTTATATACATACGTATGATGCATTTTTTATTTTTATTTTGTCTTGTCCTCGTTATCGTTATCGTTGAGAAAACCTAATTCTGATTAGGTTCTGATTATCGTTTTAAGAATTAAAAATCTAGCCTAGGGCTGTGCGATGTTGACAACAAATGATATCTCTGTATTTTCTGGGATTTTATCGATAATGATTGATAATCAGATTATATTTTGCTGAGTGTGTTGCGCTTCAGGACTGCCATGGACAGCTGACTCTGTGTGGTGGTCAGTTCACAGCAGTGACAGAAATTAATATTTTCCAGCAAATTTAAAATGATTTTACCCTTTATGGGCATTTTTACCTTTGTAAAGCCATTTCTAGAAATGTGTCTTAAATTTAATCAATAAAGTCAATTAGAATAATAAGACATTTGGGGCAGTTACCAAACAAATAAAATCATCAATTATCAACAAAATTCATGCAATGCAGAGGAAACACAGAAGCTGCATCTGAAGTGGCATTTAGATGCATATACACAATGTTTAATGCAAGGCATGAATGGTTTAACCTGCAGTTACAAATGCATAAATAATGTTTTTATATTTTAATCTTAAAACGTTGAATACTGATATTTGAAATTATTAAAAAAATATATAAAAAGGTACTTTAAAATGTGAAATTAAAACCGCCAGTAAAAGATACTTTAAATGTGAAATTAAAACCGCCAGTAGGTGGCAGCAAGTCACTGTTAAGTGAGTCATTGCGATTGAACTGACTCATATAAACGGTTGATTCATTCAGGAACGAAACACTACTGTCATGTTTTTCAGAGACGCAAAACAGTGCTGTGGCTTTGTTTGGAACCATTTTTGTTGGCGAAATAGAGCAAAAAATAGGCAATGTGGTGTCTAAAACGTAAGTCTCTTAATATTAACTTCTTGATTATTGAGCTGTTGTATAAAATCAATATCACATTTGTGATTTTTGCAAGAGAAAAAAATGGCACTCTTCGTGTGATATTGATCAACTATATGAAATGATATAAATATATACATTTCCTGCCCCCATATCTTGAATTTTGGGAGCATTCTAAATGCATTTTATTATACTGAATCATGCAGTGAAAGAACACACTCTAAATGAGCATTCAGTCTAGCTAGTGTTTAAGCACTCATAACTCCTCTTATAATCAATAAAGCTGTCCATACACAGTATGATAAATGAATCTCACATCGTACACTGAAAAAAATGTTTTTGAAAAAAATGTCCCTAAGGGCAAGTTATTTATTTTTCATTGGCTCAAGTTAAAAAATATAGATGTGAATCATTACCCTACATTTTTTTAATTGGATGAATGAAACATTTTTTTCAGTGTATGTACATCTGCAATTTGTTGCTTATGATGAGGGAATTCATGAGTTTCAGTCTGAACAAAACTCGGGGGTTTCAGCGATGACTAGTTTGAACGCCTCTGATTGGCTACTGCATTAGTCGTGTGTGATTGGTTATAATACGCAACGCTGTAAAAATGCGTAAAAATAAAATATGATGTAACATAAGCAGGTCTAAATTTAATACAGCAATCGAAATTACATTTTAAGTGTTAAAGTTTTATTGAAAAACCAGGGGACCCCCCAAGTATATTTTTTTGGGTGTTATGGGGGGTCGCTTAATGCTTATGGGAGGTCCGGGACCCCCCCAGCCCCCCCTCAATTTGAACACTGGATTTGCCTTCATGGAAATAAATTAAATTTTAAAATATATTAAAACAGAGAAATTATTATTAAATTGTAAAAAAAAATTAAAAAAAATGAATGTATACTTATAAATATAAAGTATACAAATAAATGTTTAAGTGTAAGAGACTTTTTAATGATAGGTTAAAGGTGTTTTCTTTGGTAGGCTATTTTGAACACTAAATCTGTAAAAGCTTCAATAATGCACATCCAGTGAACATGTTCTTAATAAAACATAATAAAACTGATTACATTTGTCATAACTATAATAGGCAAGCAAATTGAAAAAGTGTCCCTTTCTACATGAGTAATTTTACATGGGGAAAGGCCTTGTATATGACACAGAGGCTCTTCACTAAAGTTCAACACTTCTGAAAGACTATGCTTCTTTTATTTAATAATTTATAGTCTTGCAGAAAACAGCGTGCCCATTGTGCATGACCAATTAGTCCTGATAGCTGAAACTGTGTGGAAGTCAGAAACCATTTCATTGTTATAGCCTAAAATGAATCTCCCTCAGTGAAGCAGTGGTAGTAATTAAAGCACAAAAGCAACACATTTCAGAAGACGGCTGCTTTCTTGTTAACTCTGTAGTATGGTTGTGTATCAATACTCAAATTATGTTGCATTAACATATTTTTTGTTTGAATATGCACATATTGACTGCTGCTAATAATTTGAATGACTAATTATCATCAAATTAATATTTAAAGTCTGACGCCATGAACTGCATGAATTATATGGGAAAATGTCTCTATTTCTCAAACCATAACTTCAAGATCTCTCATTGTGATGAGGCAGCATGTGCTCCAGATTTAAGCAGTTCACTTTGTCTAATAAGGGCTCCAGATGTGAAGATAAGATTATCTTCTTTCCTCTATTATTGATGTAGTTCTGTGCCCAAGACTCCTGGAATGCCTAATGGTGAATAGAGGAGATTTATTTCACAAAAATGGAATTAATGATGACTTCCTAAAAATATCTGGAAAGAATCTGGACTGTTTTAATCCGCATACATCGTTTGGCTTGCTGAAGCCTCATGTTCAGAAACCTTCAAAATCATTAAACTTGAGATCTTTGAAAAACTACAGCAAGGCTTCTGACAAGTGCAATGAATGATTCAGTACTGAATTCCAAAATCATGCACAAAAGCAGAGTGAAGACTGACTGAATCACACAATTACCTAGTTTAGGTGGCCAGGTCCTATATTTAGTGCCGTGTTCCGGAAAATATGTATACTGTATAACGTTTCTAATAAGTGGTTAGTGGACCCAGCAGACATTTATGGTTTCTTGTATAAGTAAAATGCAATGTAAGCCAAAAACAAACAAACAAACCTCCAATTCAGTTAAGTAATTTAGAGGAAGCATTTAGACTAAGTGATTTAGGCTAATTATTGTTCCCTTATTTTTTAAAGTGAAACTCAGAAGTGAAATGGATGCACATGAAAAACACAGAGAGCAACCTGCTGAGATGGGAGAATTAATGTGACCTTTATGAAATTGCCTAAGACTATTCAATCTTTTTCTTTTAAGAGGCTCATTTGCTTTCTCAAAAAAAGTTTCAAATCTTCATTTAAGTGCACACTTTTATAATTAAATGACTGTAATCACATTTTAAATTTAGAATAATAACAATAATCCAAAGTAGCCAGCACCTTAAATTTAATAAAAAGTTATTCAAATTCAAAAAAGTCTGACAAAAGTTGATAGAAGGCTAGTTCACTCAAAAACAAATATGTGCTGTTGATTTACTCACCGTCAGGCCATCCAAAATGTAGGTCACTTTTTTTCTTCAGTAGAACATTAAATACGCTTTTAGCTGAAATCCCGCTCATTGGTGATTCATAAAATGCAAGTCAGCGGCTGCATGTTTTTGAGAATAAAAAAAGCGTATCAAGGAACATGAAATGAATACCTGTCTCTTGACAATATTTTGAGATCATATGAAGCAAAACGATTGGAACGAAACTGAACTTTATTGTTACCTGTAACCTCATTTCACTTCATATGGCCTCAATATATCATTAGGAACCACAGGTATTAATTTCGTGTTCCTTGATATGCTTTTTTGATACTCAAAAACGTCCAGTGCTGATTTGCATTATATCAATCACGAAAGACCACGGTTTCAGCTAAAAATCTTCTTTACTGTTCTACTGAAGAAAATAAGTCACCTACATCTTGGATGACCTGAGGGTAAAGTAATAAAGATTAAAGAGTAAATTAACATCAAATTTTCATTTTTGTGTGAACTAGCCCTTTAAAGGGTGATTTTTTTTTTCTTTAAAAAATAAATGCCATTTTGTTTGAGATTGTTTTCAAATGCAACATTTTTTTTTTTTTTTAAGTGTGATCTAAAGTGTCCAGATACTTTATGTACTTTCAAATGTTTGGTATATTGCTACTGTTCATTTACTGCATACTTATCATTATCTGTATTTACTGTCCTACATGTCCTACAGCATTTTGTCTCTCTTCTGCACACTAATGATAGCTTGCAGAGAAAGAAGCAAAGAAAAAAAAAACATTTCACTGCCACCATGTTGAGCAAAATAAATCTTTAAACTCTGAACAACAACAATACAGAGGCTGATTCATATTACAACTGTGCCCTCAGTCAAAGAAGGCTTTATAAAATTCAAAAGATGGCTATTTTTGAAGCTTTTTACACTGCATCTGATTTAAAAACATAATATTCCTGGGGAATTTCAAAGTTCTAATGATTTAAAATACATATATTTAATATTATATTAATTAAAATAGGGATATAAAATGACACAATGAGAACAGCTCAAAACCAGGCATAATTTGCTGTTTTTATAAAGCTCTCACAACCTTGCCAAACTCTTGCTACCTTTTCACACAGTTCGCGTACATCAGACTCTCTGGAGCTTTCCCAGAGAAGAATGAATCTTGGATGAAGGACATGTAGAGAATGCAAATGTTCTGTCTGTGTTTCCCCTAAACTTCAATTTCTCAGCTTCAGTTATGTAGACAGGTCGTCTGTCTTCCCCCTCAGGGGCTGCTTGATGACATCTGTCGCCACATATGGCGGCCAGAAAGAGTGTTTGTTTTTAAATCTAATGATAAGCACGACAGTGGGATCTATTATGTGGAGAAATGATAATGGTATTGCTGATCATATTTTCAGAAAATGTTTTATCCTATTAGAGTGCACGTAGCGTGTTATGGTGAAAAAAAAAAAAAAACGCAAGAATGATGAAAAAAGGTTTCAAGTGCCAAAGATGGCAGCTAGGATAAAATTGTTGAAGGAAAATAATCTATGTTTATGGAAAGGGAGAAGCACTTTTACGTGATAGAGGCTATTTTCTCGAACGCAGAACAGTCATCTAAAATGACTGCTTTACGGTGATGATAAACACTGACTTTTGCGAGGTGTAAGTCTTTTGGCACATTTCATTTTGCACTAGCGCTAGGGTCTGAGTGCTGTAATGGCCTCATCTAAACAGATCTATTGCTGTACATTTAACCTCCTGGCATACTATGATCTCCTGCCAAGGATATTAGGGTATGCTTGCATAGTATTTATTTTGCCTACTACTGTACTTGCATTTGGTTCGATAATAGCTATTCAGGGCTTATTTGATCAGTAAAGGGAAATTTGATCAGCAAAAAGATGTAGATCCAATTGTTATTGGACATGCTGGTGTTTAGACACCTTGAATGGATGGAATAATCTCTAAATATTGTTTTCTGAAAACATCAAGCCCCTGGTCATATTACTAACCTCAGATTGAAGACTTTCTATTTTTTCCTCCTCTAAACAGAAACAATATCTACAGTACAAGAACACTATTGAGAATCAAGGTTGTTGAATTTTTAGATTGACGAAATGTTAGTCAATACCATGGTGCATCCACCTTTCAAATTTTTGTGTTGTTTATATCTCCAGCCTCACAATTCTGACTTAATAACTCGCAAATGCCTGTTATAAAGTCAGAATTGTGAGATATAAACTCGCAATTCTGAGAAAAAAGTCTGAATTGAGAGTTTATATCTTGCAATTCTGACTTTATTTCTCAGAACTGCAAGTTTAAATCACCCATTTATGAGAAAAAAGTCAGAATTGCGGGTTTATATCTCGTAATTGTGACTTCATTTCTCAGAATTGCGAGTTCATATCTCTCAATTCTGACTTTGTAACTCGCAATTGTGAGTTTATATTTCACAATTCGGAGAAAAATCTGAATTGCACATTTGTATCATGCAATTCTGAGAAAAAAAAGTTAGAATTGCGAGATGTGAACTCGCAATTGCAAGAAAAAAGTCAGAATTGTGAGATAAAAAGTCACAATTAATTTTTTTTTTTACTTTTATTCAGTGGCAGAAACGAGCTTCCATACATATGTGATATAGGCCTATGCTAAATAATTAACTTTATTACACATAAAATATAGTAAGACAGTATAAGTAAAACAGATAACCATAATATACAATACCTATGATATAATGAAATGAGTGAAATATACATATTTTCCAATCGCTGTCAATGGAGAAAGAGGTTTTTGTTGCAGATTGTGTAATTACAAACATCTACCAACAGGGGCTAATTTTAAAATATCAGTTTCGAGAAGTTAATATACTAGAGAACACGTCACTTTTTAAAAAAAAAAACATGAATATTAATATAAATATTAACAAATTAAATTAAAACCTTCAGGTATTTCTTAATTAGACAAATATTGCTTCAATGGGCATTATTTACAAAAAAAAAAATATGGAAATCCCCCTGAAAAAAGCCTATAGTGAACCGAACTGTAAAATAAACAACTTAAGTAATTAACCACATAGATGTCAAAAGAGCTTAGATCTCATCCACATCTAGGTCATGGCGTATACCATATCACCAAAAAAGGTTAAAAAAAAAACCAGTAAGGATGCGAGCCAGGGGCATCTACACTGACTTGCATTTATAACTGTTCACAGTGGCAGGCCATACGTTTCATGATGCCACTTAATAAAACACTTCCCCCAACACTTGTGTTGTTTTGGAGCATAGTTTTGAGCCCTCCATCTGGGAATTGGCCACATGGCAAAGCCACCATCAGCCAATAATAAACACCTTGGAAAAAAAACTGAATAGGTGGTAAATTTGCAATCCTGCCTCTAGGGTCTGTTCGTCAAACAGTTGCTGAAGACAGAAAACAAAGTCAAACGAATGGATGTGTACAGCATAAGCGACCTTTTCTGAGGGAAGACTCCTGAAAAACTGGAAGGTTTATTTGTTTTCATTATACCTTGCCAAAATGTCTAAAACTGTTGCTCAAAATTTGAGCTAAAATGCCTTTTTGGGTTTCAGCCAAGGTGAAGCGTAGACACTCAGTGTAGCTGGCAAGTTTATTTATCATTCTGATGGGACAAACATTTGGTAAGTCAGATTTGGCAACACTGAGCTCATTGCAATCACAAAAAGATTCAGTCTTGTGTCCTTTATTTTATTTCTAGGTTTTTAGAATTTTATCTTTATAATTATCATTATAGTTATTCTCCTTGGTCTTTAATGTACATTAAAAACAGAAAAGGTCTATACTTGGATGAATCATTCACAATACGATCTATAAAATGCATTTACAAAATAGACTGGGTGAATTTTCATTTCATGCCAATTTTAATGACTGCTCTATAAGTAAATCATAAAATAATGCTTATAGGCTTGTGAATCCTCAAAAGCAACAGATCAAAGCCTTCACAAAAGCTTTGTATCATGAAGTCAAGATGTAAATGCATGGTGCCTTCAGGCAATACACAGACTGACTATATGTGTTGTAAATCCACATGATGAGGCCATGCCAAAAAAGCTCTTAAGCCTTAAAATTCCCTTAAGCTTTGGAAAATGTGTAATGTTTAGTTAAAAAAAAACTGACTCTGGAACCCAGATCGCTTTCAAAGTGTTCCTCTATCACATTATGACACCGAACAAGAGGGAAGATATTTTCGTTTTCTTTAGTTCTCTCATCAGTGTTTGAAGTTGAAAGCTATCTGGCCGTAGCATCTAACAGTGTCCAATCTGTCAGAAGCGAGGCATTTTAATTATAAGGTTTAGGGGTTGAAAACCTAAGGCTAGGTTTCAAGGCCACAGTCGATAAGCTTCAACGGTTCAAGCTTTCGTCTGGCAATTAGCCGACCGGCTGTTCTTTCCTCTGAAGTTAACATGTCAGTCTCTCCTTCCCTGCTAATAACAGATGTTCACAGATGGCTAGTATGTGTGCGCTTCAATGTCAGCCCCATCCAGTTAACCTCTGGTCAGAGCGGGGTTAAAGACAGATTTATCAGTGTTATTAAGACCTTCTGGTGTTGTTTACTTTGAGAAGGCAGAGACAGGCCTGTCAGCGGCTTTTTCAAGTTAACACTAGTTACATTTCAATACATTTCTCAGAGATCATAAACACATCCAGTCTTTTATGTATAAATTTAAACACTTTGAACCAAAGATCAGCAGAAAAACTTAAAGGGATAGTTCACCCAAAAATACTGACATCATTTCCTCATCCTCAAGTTTTTTCCAAACACATATGACTTACTTTCTTCTGGAAAGTTCAAGTTGCTCTTTTAAATTCAATTACTGTCAAACAAGATTTTCAAGGCAAGATTATTTAGCAAATAACGAGAAGTCTTCAGAAGTCTTACAGTAAAATATAGCACCCAAGTTGTATTGACAACTTTTATGATGTTTGCATGCTGCTTTCTTGTCCTTGGAGCTTGACAGAAGTTAGTCACCTTCGCTTTCATTTTATGTAAGAGAGAAGTTGGGACGTTCTGCTCAAATTCTAATTTTGTGTGCGCACGAAAGAAAAAAAAGGGCTTCATATGAAATGGGAACAACATTAAGATGACTAAATATTACTTTTTTAGACAATGGAAGTGGATGGGAAACTCCAAAAAGGCAGCAGACAAGCATCATAGAATATATATTAGTAATTTAAACTTCTTCTAAGTCTTCTGAAGCCATATAATCGCACTGAAATTGAGGTTATTAATGGAAAACAATGGCTTGAAAATCTTGCTTGACATTCATTGTATGTAAAGAAGCAGTTTGGACATCTCCCTGTAAATATCTCCTTTTGTGTTCAGTGGAAGAAAGAAAGTCATATGGGTTTTTGAAAGAAATGAATGTGAATGAATGTGAACAAATGATACCAGACTTGTGAACTATTCCTTTGAAATAATAATATGGAAAAAAAGAGGTGTAGGAAGCAGTAGTATTCATAATTAATCTTGATTGTGTGCTTCTGAGCTGACAAATTACATAACCAAACTATTATAACGGTGTCAAAAGGCTACCAATTGTCAAGGGGGTTTAGAAAGTAGTATTTTCTTTCAATGACAACCGCTGAGCAAGTTTCTTATGAACGAGCGCAAGGTAATGAAAGTAGGGCTTCTTTGTTTTATTGAAGTTCTCAGACTACCTCCCAAGATGCCACATTTTTTCAAACAAAGATGTTGCGCATCATTGTCAAACCAGGCATCCAAAACTTTGTAAATTATAAAATCCTGACAGATCTGCAATAATCAAAGCATCATATCCACCCCACTCTGCTCTGACATATTATCCTCTGTGTTGCAACCAGCTGTGAAAAATATGTCTTCTAAATAAACGTGATCTAATTATAGACATTATTGTAGAGGCCTTGGGTGCCTAGTGAAACTACGCACAGTTATACCGCAGAGAGCAGCGAGTCAACAGCTCAGCCATGCAGATGGAAAGAAAGAAAGGAGGCTTTTATTAAATATTCCGAGCACAAACAACAGACAGAATTGAGCTGGGAGTGGGCCTACGCTTTCAAACAAAAGTATATATCATGAACGAAATGAAAAACAATGACCCGACCTTCAAGAGCATTCGCTCACCTCAAATGGTCCAACCCTCTTTCTGACAGACAGTGGCAGCAATTCTCCAAGGGCATGTTACCATCTCACTCTGACCTATAGGGCAAAACTCTCGTCAACCATTTTGGGTTTCTATTTGCTCGCTGCAGACTATTGAAGGCTGAAACAGAGAGAATGTTGGAAATGATACATAAAAACAGCAATGGCAATTTTGTCGTTCGGTTTTAGGTATCAATAGGAAATGCAATCTGACAGCAGGCTTCTGGAATGGCCACACCCATTACAGATTTGTGTATTAAACAATCATATTACCGCATGTGAATCGATACGTTATGCTCCATTAAATAAACAAGTCTTTGAGTGTGCCCTACGTAATGTGGTTACGCTCACATATCTAGTTATCAAATTTATTCCACACAATCATTGTAATGTGCTGCTCTAAGGCATTTGAGGTGAAGTTAGACCGTGTGCTAAGCTGTCTGAATTCTCCTCTGAATACCTGGCAGCACATTTACTACCCAGTAAAACGTTTCACCTTGCAATTCCATTATATTTATTTACGGTACACTCTTAAAAATAAAGGTGCTTCAAAAGGTTCTTCAAGCGATGCCATAGAAGAACCATTTTTGGTTCCACAAAGAACCATTCAGTCAAAGGTTCTTTAAAGAACCATCTCTTTCTTACCTTTTTGTAATCTGAAGAACCTTCTTTCGCCACAAAGAACCTTTTGTCAAACAGAAAGGTTCTTCAGATGTTAAAGGTTCTTTATGGAACCATTTAGACAAAAAGGTTATTCTATGGCATCGTGAAGCACCTTTATTTTTAAGAGTGTATATACACAAATATATATAAAAAATGTAGGATTGCAAACAAATGCATACTGGCGGTGTTTAAACAATCTGGGACAAATTATAACTTATACACTACTATAGAATTGCATAAAGGTGCATTGCTAATTTGACCGTGGACAATGCCAGGAAGTTTGGGGAGAGAAAGAGGAAAATAGAATCACATCAAGAGAGAACTATGGTTCTGACAACATTTTTATTTTTTTTTAATTAGTACATTTGATTAACTTTTTTAACAAGATTAAGATTTTTTTTAATGATTTTGAAAGAAGTCTCTTATGCTCACCAAAGCTGAATTTATTTTAATAATGTAAAATATTTTTAGAATTGAATTAAAAAATATTTTCTATTTTAAGATTTTTGTCGAAACCATGGTACATTTTTTTCAGGATTATTTGATGAATAGAAAATGTAAAAAACAGCATTTATTTGAAATAGAAATGTCTCTATTGGCACTTTATGATAAATTTAATTCACCCTCAATGGATGAAAGTATTAATATATATATATTTTTTTTTTATTTTTATCTTACTGACCACAAACTTTTGAACAGTACTAATGTGCATATGCTCTAAACAAAATTTGAAAATCAAAACCACATTAATAAACAAAATTAAGAATTTATCTTGAATTAAGAATATTTTTCCCACTGGCAATTAGTTCTCTCTCTCTCTCTCTCTCTCTGAGAGTGTGTTTATTTCACACATACTCTTGAGTCATCAAGTAAATAACTGCACTAACTGATAGGCCTGTCACGATAACACATTTTTGTTGTGCGATATATTGCCCCAGAAATAATTGCGATAATATTAGATACCTTAAAAAACCTGAATAAATAGTAAATAAACATTTTCTAACAAAAAGTGCAAAGTAACAAGTAGAAAAAGAGAAAAATGCACAAATAACTTGTATGGAGATTTTTCCATCTACAGATTTTTCCCTGGCCTTCTTTTCTCAGTAAATTAAGGGTGCACACTATTGCTGAAAAACACAATCACTACTTAGCAGTCAGATGGCTGTATGCACAAAGGCACAGATCCCTAAACAAGACCATATCTGCAGACGAAACTTTTTTTGCAGAAGCATTTTTTTTTTATTTGAACTAGAACCTCATGACTACACCACGTTATGTACGAGAAGCTGCAAAAAACACAGGCGCAAGTGTAATGTACAAAACATCGTGACATTATTTTTTAAGTAAATATAATGGGCGATATATTGCGTCACCAAAAATTATTGAGGTCATGTACATATTGCGCGATAAGTCGATATATTGATTATTGCAACAGGCCTACTAACTGAAGTCAAAGGTTCGATTCTCAGGGAACACGCATATTAGCAAAATGTCTACCTTGAATGGAGTGCAAGTCAATATGGATAAAGGTGCCTGCCAAATGCATAAATATGTCCTGAAAAGAGCAAGCAGTTCTGAGATACACTGTAGCCTATATAATCTTTGAAATATAACTTTGAGACAACTTTTTTTATGAGGCAAAGCTAACACAGCTCAACAAGGTCCAACACAACACATAATTTGTGGCTGTTAATCATGTGGCTGTGAATGACCTCACCGTACCATTGTGTTGCTGAAAAGCACATTACCTGCACCATAAGCCCTTCTATTCTATCTCAGCTCCTGTCATGACCAGACAAGTGCTCCGTCTGTCATCTCATTAGCCTGGGCTCTCCACAAGCAGCAGCACAGAGCAGTGGCAACAAAGAGGGAAACCTACATAGAATGTTTCTTTGGTCTGTTATCCAAGTGGCTGAAGTGAAAAGAGGTGGAAATGGAAGCAGGAAAAGTGTAGCATTTGGAAAGAGACTTGTATCCTTATTTAGGAGTACAGGGAGGGAAGTATTAAATGAAAACATTTGAGGGTGTTCTCTTGGAAAGTGATTGTGAAGACACCCTGTTCCTGGTTTGGCATTAAATAGAGTCACTCCCACAGCGCCAAGAGCCAGTGTCACTCAAAAGTTCTTTCTAAGTTCTCACTCGAACACAATTCAATTACAGATACAGCTCGTCTCATCATGTACAGCCGTTTAAATGTTCCATCAAAAATACGATGTACAGCTGTACTTTCCCAAGTGTCCTTATATGCCACTCCATCTTGTGTGAAGTTTCTAATCATTAAACCACTGCTTTTGGCAGGTTAAAAGCAATCCACAAGAATATATTATAGAGAATAATATATTTATGGCTTTTCCATTTTTGTCTTGCAAGACAGATAGGAAATCAGACATCTGTGTGTGTGTGTGTGTGTGTGTGTGTGTGTGTGCGTGCGTGCGTGCGTGCTTGTGTGTGTGTATTGATTGATTTGATTGATTGATAAATTAAAAACAAAGATATTGTAATATATTATTACAATTTAAAATAACAATTTAATTTTAATATATTTTAAAATGCAATTTATTCCTGTGACGTCAAAGCTGAAAATGCAGAGTTAAGAATTAATGTAAAAAAAAAAAAAAACTGTTCCCAAAACTTTTAAATGGTAGCATAGACAGATTAAAAAAATGTTCTGATGAGCTGGCTTCAGACTTTGGGTTTGAAAAAAACACAATGTCAAGAACAAAACCCTCTAATCTTTACCATTTCAAGCTTAATTTATAATGAAGTCTCACTCTCTTATTTGAGGCAAATAAGAGAGACTGTTCATTAGTAACCTTTTAGTCTAAGTTTATGCAAACGAGCTAACATAAGCAGCCCATTCTTCTTGATTATCTCCTTGAAAGCTGGAAAGTTTGCATAGTTTTTGACTTTAATGGCATTCATGGATTCTTCAGAGTTGTGTGAATAAGAGAAGGATGTCAAGGTCGACAAGCGAAGATTGTGGCAAATTGAGAAGATGATGAACTGTGGCTTGTAAAGGAAAAGAAAAAACACACTCAGCTCAAGTACCCAGTGGAGGTGGGAAGTGTCCATTAGACACCCCCTTACCCCGTGTGGGTCAATCTCTTCTTCTTCTACACTCTGTACAACATTTTACATAGCGAATCCACCCCTGACATTTGAGATCAATACAAGCAGAACAGGCTATGCTGTTTGATGTTTTACAGAGTTCTCCATTGCTCTAAAGTCCCAAGTAAAGCATGGACAATGAAGCGTGTATGCTAGTATGCGTTTCAGACTACTATTAGTGTGAATTAAGTCAGGAAAACAGATTTAAAAACAGAGGGACTCTGCTTCTAAAGGTCCTCCACAAATGACCATAACTTTATCATACTGTAAAATAGGTCACACTTTATTTTAAAGTCCAATTCTCACTATTAACAAACCATTAACTACGACTTTTGGCTCAATAGTCTCCAAATGTGCTGCTTATTTATAGTTAATATGGTAGTTGTTAAGTTTAGGTATTGGGTAGGATTAGGGATGTAGAATGCGGTCATGCATAATATGAGCTTTATAAATACTAATGAACAGCCAATATGTTAACGAGCTAATAAGAAACTAGTTAATAGTGAGAATTGGTCCCTATACTAAAGTGTTACCATGAAATGTAATTGGTTGACCTGAAAAAGAATGCAAAATGATCGGCATAAAAATATTTACTAAAATTAGTACAACATAAAGAATTCAACACTGCATAATAATAAGATAATAAGATGTATAATATCTTATTATAATTATTATGTTACTATAATAGTATAATAATAAGAAATGTTACTTCTTATTCTAAATATATTAGAATGATTTCTGAAGGATTATGTGGCATACTGGAGTAATGACAGCTGAAAATTTGCCATCACAGAAATAAATAACTTTATAATATTTTAAAGCAGAAAACAGTTCTTTTCAATTGTAATACTATTTTTTTTAATGTTTTTATATTTTTGTCAAATAATTACAGTCTAGGTGAACATAAAAACATTCAAAAATATTTACAATAAAAGAACCACAAAAGTTTGAACAGTAGTGCATAAACATTTAAGTTCATCATTTAGTAGTTTTTTTTACAATATTTTTTGGCAAACTATCCCATTAAATGTGACCCTGGACCACAAAACCAGTCATAAGGGTCAATGTTTTGAAATTGAAAATTATATATCATCTGAAAGCTGAAATCTAAATATTGAGAAAATCGCATTTAAAGTTGTCCAAATGAAGTTCTTAGCAATATTACTAATCAAAAATTAAGTTTTGATATATTTACGGTAGGAAAATTACAAAATATCTTCATGGAACATGATCTTTACTTAATATCCTAATTGTTGGCATAAAAGAAAAATCAATAATTTTTGTAGGCTATTGCTACAAATATACCTGTGCTACTTATGACTGGATTTGTGGTCCAGGGTCACAAATAATTTAGCTTAAAACCATTTTATATATAAGGGAAATTATGACTTGACTCTGAGTCATTGAACATAACTGATTCCCCCAATAAACCTTACTGAATCTTTGTAGAATACTGACATATATGAAGAGAAATGGCTTGAATTCCAGAGTGTCTAAGTTCACCAGAGGAAAACTAATCACTCTGAATGTGACTTCACACAAAACCCATCTAACCAACAAAACAACAATATAATCAAAAGAATTTGACTCTACACTCATTTGTAATAATAACTATTTATATGCCTAATATATTCCCATACTTGTCAGACTTTTGGACCTGTTTTGCCCCCGTAGTCCTTCCTGTGTTTCCTTATTTGGTCATGTTCCTGTCCTCATTTAGTTTGATTATGTTCCATTGACGTCACCTGTGTTCCCCTAAGTGCCCTGTGTTTAAAAGTCCTAGGCTGTGTCCGAAATCGCCCCCTATACCCTTAAATAGGGCACTATTTGAGGGAACAGCCATTTGTAGTGGTGTCCGAAACCATAGTGGACGTTCTCGAGTGCACTCATTTAATCCCACAATGTACTGCAAAAACGAGTGTACAACTGGTGCACGCTCAACGGCTAGAGAATGCCCATAATGCACCGTGAGAGTCACGCGCCGAATGTATTCCTGCATCTCGCCAGAAGATGGCGCCCGCAGCTGAATAATCAATCCGTTCATTTTTACAAAGCGCTCATCCATGGCGTACAGCATAATGTACAACACGGGTATAAATTCATTGTAAATTGATTATTAAATCAATTAGGGTTTATACACAATTTCCGTGACAGAGTTCAAGATAAATCCTTTAATCTTACTACTGGAGCTGATAGTTTGCTAGTTTCAAATGATTAATAAACAGCAAGCACAAACTATGCAAAAGAGGCATTCATTCCGGTGCACTCAGTGTCCGACTTCAC
>NW_015549594.1:233215-235225 GCF_001515605.1 Sinocyclocheilus anshuiensis | reverse complement strand
AGGGTATAGGGGGCGATTTCGGACACAGCCCTAGTCTGTTCAGTTTGTGTTTGTCAGGTCTACTTGTTTCTACGTGTGGTTGCCCAGCTTTTCGTCATTAAAGACTGTGAATGCTACTCCGTGTCTCCTACGTTCTTCCCGCAGCAGCGTAACGTGACAATGCTATGTGCATCAATTATTCACAAAGGCTGGTTTTGGCAAACTGATTTGCCACAACAATTTAATGTCAGTCTCAAATATACAATGATCTCCAACAGATATAGCTTAAAGGAAATGTATTGCATTTGATTTAAAACCCTTTTCAGGACTCAAGGAATCAAATAAAACAGATGATTATGCACAGACCGAACGATGTCCTGACTAGACAGGGAATTCATTTGCTAGTCATTTCAGACAGTCTTTCTAAAACTGATATGGTTGGCTAACAGAAGTTGTGTTGGATTTTAGAGCTTTTAGGGCTTTAACATTGAACTTTTTAACAAAAGCAGCCCATCAAGATTCACCTAGACACATCCTTTTATTTTAAGTGAACAAAGGAGACTGACAATGAAAATCCTCTTGAAAAAGTGTACTTTTTCATGCAATAATGTCAATTGTGTCAGAGCTGTGGTGCAGTCAGTGCATGCATGCTCACTGTGTCATGTTGCAGCGCTGCTACCATAAAACAACATACTAGAAAGTAGACTCTTTCAGGAATTACAACCACCAATGTGGGCAATTTAATTGCCTACGTGCTCAATTTATATATGCAAACAACTATGCATGCAAGTGTTCGCATTGCTTGAGGGTTTCAAATCATTAGCTACCCTCGAGCTATGCTGCACATTACTGCTGAAAGGGTGCATCTATTTACCTGCTAAAACTATTGAAGTGAAAGCGAAACGTGCAGAATGATAATAATTGTAGCCCCAGGTACTAAACGAGTCATTATGAACAATAAAAGTTAAATGTAAGTAAATGTCACAGCCATAAACAGTAATTAAAATACATCAAAAAGAACAGTAACAGAATCCTGAGGTCATTCATGTCACTGAAAAAAAACACTTTTAAACTTAATTGCATGTCTATTTTTTCCCGTTTGCTCAAAGAACTCTCTACAGGTAGCGACACGTGGTGTGTCATACATTACATCAGCAGCCTGTTAATGCAACTGCACTTTCCTTCAAACAAAGTTTGCAGAAGTCAAGCTCACTCTGTTTGCTTGTCCTGTGCATGGCCCTGCCGACAACACGTGAGTGTGCATAAATATCTTCGGTTCCTTTGCGAATACCTCAAGGTTTTCTTTGCTTTCTCATACACAGACACTCGAAACACTGTGTCATCCTTTGGATAATTCAAGGAGACAACAATAAAAAAGTGACAGATCAAAATTCTTCACCATATCTCCTGGATTGTATTCTTTAAAGGGATGTTGTTTAAAGTCATTTTGTGGGCAATTTTCTCCTGAAAGCTACAGTATGTGTTGTTCCACATAATCTGAGCCTGTAGTTTCTGTTGTTGTGGGAAACTGAAGGGACTCAAAGGCTAAAAGACATTCAGAGAAAGAGAGAGAAAAAAAACAGTGTAAATCAAAAACTGTGCAGGAAAGCAAAATCAGACATCATCCATTTGCTTGTTTCTGCTTGAATTTCTGTACTTACATTTGTTCAACCGGTCTCCCATTGTCAAATACACAACAAGGGATTCCAACTAATTACATTTTTCCAATTGTTATGATTCACTCAGTGCAAAAGCATTTCCTAAGACAACTATAATCACACTGTGCAAAGACCATGAAGCTGTTTGTTTGAAACAAAAATTAACATGTACACTGCAAAAAATGCTTTTCTAGCTTAGACCTTTTGTCTTGTTTCCAGCCAAAATATCTAAAAATTCTTAAATCAAGAAGGATTTTCTAGACAAGTAAAAATTATTGTCTTGTTTTCAGAAAAAACAAGTCGAATTCAAGTGAGTTTTTGCTTGAAGCAAGCAAAATAATCTGCCAATGGGGTAAGAAAAATAATCTTGTTT
>NW_015549594.1:230895-232966 GCF_001515605.1 Sinocyclocheilus anshuiensis | reverse complement strand
TTGTTTTTTCTGAAAACAAGACAATAATTTTTACTTGTCTAGAAAATCCTGCTTGATTTAAGAATTTTTAGATATTTTGGCTGGAAACAAGACAAAAGATCTAAGCTAGAAAAGCATTTTTTGCAGTGTATTGATAGTGCTAGAGATGGGATTCACAGCTGTAAACTAAAAGAGAATTTGCATTTGATTCTCTCCAGATGTATTTAGGTAGAATTCTCTCCCAAGGAGGAACCGTAATGTCACCACTCTTCAAGGCATCCTTTAAGCACCAGCTCCTGTTGTCATGGAAACCATTCATTGCCACACAATCTCCCTGTGCTGTCTCTCAGCACCTTCCTGACAAACACACAGTAAAGCTCGCCCCTAAATCCTGGATTTCACTGAGCGAGAGGGTTGAAACATGGATCATTATATCTTATTGTGTTTGCTTTACTTCAGTACACCCCCCTATAGAAGAGGTCACAAAACATAATCAGTTATAATCTCAATTGCAGTATATTAGAGTTCCAGATTAAAAATTTGTTTGTGGTCAAAAATATTTTTTATTAAGATTGAATAAATTATTAATTTTATTCACCAGCATGATCAAAAGTGACATTAAAGACTTTAACATTGTTACAAAAAATATTTTTCAAATAAATTATGTTATTTTTAACTTCCTAAAATCCTAAGGAAAAAATTAATATTGAAATTAATAATAGTTTCTTAAGCACCAAATCAGGCTACAAGGATGATTTCTGAAGAATCATGTGGCACTCAAGACTTGAGTAATGGCTGCTGAAAATTTATAAAATAGATTTATTTAAAAAAAAAAACAGTGTTAAATTGTAATAATATTTCACATTATTTCTGTTTTACTGCATTTAGATTAAACAAATGCAGCCTTGGTGAGCTTTCATAAAATGTTTAAATTCCAGCAGTGAAGTCATAACTCATGACATCACACATTAACAAAATAAAAACTCCTGCTTTATAATTCCTGTGAAAAAGTAGTGAGGACAAAATCGTTCATAGTAAAAAACAATCCGGTTACTCACGTAACCTCAGTTCCCTGAGATAAGGTAACGAGCGTTGCGTGAAACGCTAAGGGAAAAACTCCTGTTTTACTCTGTACTGAAGCCTGATTTGTTCACGTTTGTGTAGCTGCACAAACCAATGGCGCTTTAGCCCGCCAGAAAGGGCGGAGCCAACCCCTATATAAGTCGGCTCAGAGCGCCATTCATCAGATCATTTGACTGAAGCGACAGTCATCGATTCGCGTGCAGTTTATATCACGGCAAGTGACGCAACACTCGTTCCCTTATCTCAGGGAACCGAGGTTACGTCAGTAACCAGAGCGTTCCCTTTCGAACGGTCTCTCCCGTTGCGTGAAACGCTAAGGGGAACGCATCCAATCACGCTGCGCTATGAGCAGATACAGGACATCCATTAGGATCTGACATTCAGAAGCATGGCTTTTCTTATCACTGCTATGCTGATGACACTCAAATCTACTTCTCATTCCAACCAGATGATCCGACGGTAGCTGCTCGCATTGCAGCCTGTCTGCGAGATATTTCTAGCTGGATGAAGGACCATCACCTTCAACTCAACCTTACTAAGACAGAACTGCTTGTGGTTCCAGCAAACCCATCGTTTCATCACAGCTGCTCTATACAGCTGGGTTCATCAACCATAACTCCTTCCAGGACAGCCAGAAACCTAGGAGTTGTGATCGATGATCAGTTAAGCTTCACCGGCCACATTGCTACAACGGCCCGGTCCTGCAGATTTGCCTTATACAACATTAGGAAGATTAGACCCTTCCTGTCAGAGCAAGCCACACAACTTCTTGTCCAAGCTCTTGTTCTCTCCAAACTGGACTATTGAAATGCTCTCTTGGCGGGCCTTCCCGCATGCACTATCAAGCCTCTGCAACTGATCCAGAATGCAGCAGCGAGAGTGGTCTTCAATGAGCCAAAAAAAGCTCCCGTTACTCCTCTCCTCATCAGGTTACACTGGCTACCAGTAGCCGCTCGCATCAAATGCAAAGTACTGATGCTTGCCTACAAGACAACCACTGGCGCTGCAC
>NW_015549594.1:227761-228262 GCF_001515605.1 Sinocyclocheilus anshuiensis | reverse complement strand
GTCATTAGGATCTGTCATTCAGAAGCATGGCTTTTCTTATCACTGCTATGCTGATGACACTCAACTCTACTTCTCATTCCAACCATATGATCCGACGGTAGCTGCTCGCATTGCAGCCTGTTTGAGAGACATTTCTAGCTGGATGAAGGACCATCACCTTCAACTCAACCTTACTAAGACAGAACTGCTTGTGGTTCCAGCAAACCCATCGTTTCATCACAGCTGCTCTATACAGCTGGGTTCATCAACCATAACTCCTTCCAGGACAGCCAGAAACCTAGGATTTGTGATCGATGATCAGTTAAGCTTCACCGGCCACATTGCTACAACGGCCCGGTCCTGCAGATTTGCCTTATACAACATTAGGAAGATTAGACCCTTCCTGTCAGAGCAAGCCACACAACTTCTTGTCCAAGCTCTTGTTCTCAGACTGGACTATTGTAATGCTCTCTTGGCGGGCCTTCCCACATGCACTATCAAGCCTCTGAAACTGATCTAGAA
>NW_015549594.1:214892-227206 GCF_001515605.1 Sinocyclocheilus anshuiensis | reverse complement strand
TCGCATTGCAGCCTGTCTGAGAGATATTTCTAGCTGGATGAAGGACCATCACCTTCAACTCAACCTTACTAAGACAGAACTGCTTGTGGTTCCAGCAAACCCATCGTTTCATCACAGCTGCTCTATACAGCTGGGTTCATCAACCATAACTCCTTCCAGGACAGCCAGAAACCTAGGATTTGTGATCGATGATCAGTTAAGCTTCACCGGCCACATTGCTACAACGGCCCGGTCCTGCAGATTTGCCTTATACAACATTAGGAAGATTAGACCCTTCCTGTCAGAGCAAGCCACACAACTTCTTGTCCAAGCTCTTGTTCTCTCCAGACTGGACTATTGTAATGCTCTCTTGGCGGGCCTTCCCGCATGCATTATCAAGCCTCTGCAACTGATCCAGAATGCAGCAGCGAGAGTGGTCTTCAATGAGCCAAAGAAAGCTCACGTTACTCCTCTCCTCATCAGGTTACACTGGCTACCAGGAGCCGCTCGCTTCAAATTCAAGGTACTGATGCTTGCCTACAAAACCACTACTGGCGCTGCACCAATATACCTAAACTCGCTAGTTAAAACTTATGCGCCCTCCAGAAGCTTGCGTTCTGCAAGTGAACGGCGCCTTGTGGTGCCATCCCAAAGAGGCACAAAATCACTCTCACGGACCTTTTCCTGGACTGTGCCCGGCTGGTGGAATGACCTCCCAATCTCAATTCGAACAGCTGAGTCTTTAGCCATTTTCAAAAAACATCTAAAGACACATCTTTTTCGCCAGCACCTGACCAACTAATACTAGCACTTACCTATTCTATTCTGTTCTATTCCATTCTGTTATTTAATAATAATTAAAAAATAATAATTAAAAAAAAAACCTAGCTACGTGTACTGTGCTAGACTAACTGAAACTTGCCATGGCACTTGTATACTGTTGTTCTCTCGTTGGTCTGATTGCTTCTATTGTTCTCATTTGTAAGTCGCTTTGGATAAAAGCGTCTGCTAAATGATTAAATGTAAATGTAAATGTAATCCTGCTCTGCGATCCCAGTCTCGGAGCACTAATAAGGACCCCTAAGAACATGAGCACATTGTGCCCCAAGCTAGTAGCTGAGAAGCACTAATATAACCAGTTTCGCCCAAGGGGGAAAAGTGGTACATTAAACTGAAAGAACTCGCGCCTGTAAAAAAGGGACGTCCAAGTTGTAGAATCTGGCAAATGTGGATGGCGATGACTAGCCGGTGGCCACACAAATCTCACCAATAGAAATTCCGCTGGCTCACGCTCAGGAGGAGGCCATCCCCCTTGTGGAATGGGCCTTCACACCTATAGGGCATTTTAAGCCTTCTGAGGCGTAAGCCAAGGATATCGGATCAACGATCCAGCGAGAAAATCGCTGCTTTGTGGCCGGCAGTCCTTTATGGCGGCCTCCAAAGCAAACAAAAAGCTGCTCTGACTGTCTAAACAGGCTAGAGCGCTTTAGGTATATTCTCAGAGCCCTCACTGGACAGAGCATGTTCAGACCCTGCTCACCATCTGTAACAGGAAGTGCCAAAATGGAGATAACCTGAGCTCTGAACGAGTTGAGAGCACTTTAGGAACATAACCATGTCTTGGTTTTACAGTCATTAGGTCCAAACTCAAGACATGAGGCGCTGATTGACAGCGCTTGCAAGTCACCCACTTAACCGACGCCAAGGCTAGGAGGAGGGCCGTTTTAAGCGATAAGGGCCGCAAATCAGCCGAACTGAGCGGCTCGAAGGGCGCCCCTTATACAGCAGCTCTTGCAAAAAGGTTAGCACGTGGGACACGTCACATGATATCGGGTCCAAATTTCGTGCAGAACACCAGTTAAGGAAGACCGACCATTTTAGGCTGTAAAGTCATCTTGTAGACGGTGCTCTTGCCTCCAAAATAGTATTGCTTACTCTCGCCGGGAGCTGCTTAAGCTCCAGTCGAGGCACCATACATGAAGGCTCCACAGCTCCAGCCGGGGATGCCAAATCATGCCTTTCGCCTGCGAGAGAAGGTTCCTGTTTAGTGGAATGGGCCACGGGGCTGCTGCTGAGAGCTGCACTAGCTCTGGGAACCAGGCTTGGTTCCTCCAGAGCGGGGCCACTAGGAGGAGAGAGCACTTGGTCTCCCTGACCTGCCTGAAGACCTGAGGAATCAGGGCGATCGGGGGAAATGCATATAAGCGAGCACTGGGCCAGTCGTGGGCCAGAGCATCTCGCTGTATCGAGAAGTATGTTGGGCAGTGAGAGTTGTCTTCCGAGGCAAAGAGGTCGACCTCTGCCCTCCCGAAGACTGACCAGATCTCTTGAATCGTTTGAGGGTGTACCGCCCATTCACCCGGGGCTATCTTCCCTCTGGACAGCATGTCTGCACCAAGGTTCAATCTGCCCGGCACATGAACCGCCCTTAATGAGAGGAGTTCTTTCTGCGCCCAAAAAAGGAGGTGGTGAGCCATCCTGTAAAGAGTGTGTGACCTGAGACTGCCTTGGTGGTTGATGTAAGCCACCACTGTCAACCAAAATGTGGTGCCCTTTTAAGGCTGGAAGGAAGGTTTTCAGGGCTAAGAAAACCACCACATATCTCTAGGCAGTTGATATGCCTAACCTTGCTCCTGTTTGAAACAGGCGAGAGGTTGTCCAGGGGGCCACAGCCTTGATACAGCGGTGGTCTACCCTAACAGGAAGCCGCCCCAGGCGCTAGGCGTGGGGTGGAACGCAGGCTTTGAGCCAAAACTGAAGGGGCCGCATGTGAACCAGGCCCAGAGGAATTACAGAGGCGGCCGCCGCCATAAGGCCGAGTAACCTCTGAAAAACCTTCAGGGGGCGTGTCATCCCCGGTTTGAGAGATGCCGCTAATCGCTGAATAGTCAGGGATCGTTCTGGCGTAATCTATGCCCACATTTGGGCGGAGTCTAAAATTGTTCCCAAAAAGACAGCTCGCTGTCCAGGCAACAGCTGACTCTTGTGCAGGTTGATGATCAACCCGAGGCGCTCTGAGTGGCTGAGTAACAACTCTCTGTGAGCAGCCAACTCCCGTTCTGACCTGGCTAGAACGGCCAATCGTCGAGGTAGTTCAAAATACGGATTCCCATCTGTCTCAGAGGGGAAAGAGCTGCATCTATGCACTTCGTGAAAAAAATGGAAGGACTGTATATTGATAGGCCACTCCCTCGAACGCGAATCTCAAGAACGGTCTGTGACGTGGGGCTATGTGGATGTGAAAGTATGCATCTTTCAGATCCACTGTAAAAAAACAGTCCTCGGGGCAAACGTGCACGAGGATATGTTTGATAGTTAACATCTTGAATGACCGGCGCATAAGCGAGTGGTTCAGACGTCTGAGATCCAGAATGGGTCTGAGCCCGCCATCTCTCTTTAGAACGAGGAACTAGCGGCTGAAAAAGCCTGACTGAGGGCACTATTTCCACAGCGCCTTTTGTAAGCAATGTTTGCACTTCTTGTCGGAGAACGAGCGCTTCGTTGTCCGGAACAGAAGTTTGAATAACGCCTCTGAAGCAAGGTGGCCTGTGAGCGAACTGAAGCGAGTAACCTCTCTGAATTGTTTTTAAAACCCAACTCGACACTCCCGGAATGGCTGCCCAAGCTGTGAAATGGGAGGCGAGAGGGTTTATTTTTGCGAATGAGAGCTCGGCAAGAGAAGACGGGGAACTTGCATTCACGTGAGTGTGTGAGAGAGTGTGAAGAGGAAATTTGCTCTTTATTGTTGTTGCTGTGCGCAGCTCTTTGAAAGCCTCCTGGTGTTCTTGGCCAGACTCGTCCTTACTGTGGAGAAGCTTGGCTTGAAACACTTGGAGAACCGCCATTGTATGCAGCGGCCGGCCAGGTTGGGTCGGCGCCGGATGCCACTCAGCCTACTCGTCTAACATAAACTCTATTGGCGAGCGCAGAGGTGGTCCTGCAGGGCTTAGAGGGATGCGCTGCGTGGGCCTTTAATCTGAGGGCAGATGGCGGCCACAGATGAGCAGCAACTGCTTCCTCCAGAGGGGGGAGCTTGCTGTATCCTTTGTTGTCAGCGCCATCAGCGGTGGTGAGATCCGCTGCTGTAGAGGGATTTACTCGGGCCGAGTAGAGGGTGCGCCACGTCTTGGTGAGCTCGTCATGAACTGCAGGCAAGAATGGGGCGTTAGCGAGAGGACTGTTGACGGCTTCCCGGCAGGTACCACTCATCTAACAGGCCGTGGGCGGGCTCTTCCGAGCTAGCTCGGTGCCCTGTAACGGCGGACCGGCAGGAGACAACCGACCCAGTTGCTCTAGAGACCTCCGTGGAGGAGGCGAGCCTCTTAGCACCGCTACGTTCCCGGGCGGTGATTGAGAGTGGAGCTCATGGGAGACCGCTGCGCCCTGTAACTCCAGCAGGGTTAGCAGACCGATCTCCAGAAGGCACTGAGGCGAGACGGACACCGTGTAATATGAGGCAACGCTCTGTTTTTGTGCCTCCCTGTATGAGGAGCTGGTACTCGGAGGGGGCTGCTCCCGCCCAGTAGCCCCCAGAGCTAGAGAGCGGCGAGGGAGGAACTTATAAAGAGGCGGGCCGAGAAGGGTCTTCCCCACGACCTCGACACCTCTGTGTGGAGGTCAGGGAAAAAAGGCAGGCTCCGGCACGGAGGTAGCAGCTTAACACGCAGAAAATGCTCATCCAATTTACTCTTCTGCGGCTCAGCCATTTTCTCGGCGGGCCAATCTATGTTTAACTTGGCCACGGCACGAGTTATCACCTCTAAAAGCTCCTCATACTGGGGCGATTGAGGGGGCGAATCCTCATCGACGCCCACCACATCAACCTCCTCGGAGGAAGACAGGCGGAGCGTCGAGCCCGTTCCCCAGGGGGAAGTAACCGCAGAGTGGGCTTCCGATCCCAGAGAACGGGCGCTGGATCTGGCGGGTGAGGAAGACGATAGGGACTCGCCCGTCTCCATTCCGTCCACCAGTTCCATCTGCGATCCCCACAATCATAATCGATGCAGGACCAGCGCCGCGGGGAACGCTAGAGAAGGCTCCCTCCGCAAAGGAAGCCTTCCGGGAGCGGAGAACATGCATCAAGAGACGCTCGCAATGCGGACCAGGCAGACAACGCACAAACTGTGTGTATCCCCACCCATAATATAATGTGGGCAGGGAGGAACACACAGCCTGAAACGCTGCCTGCCCTCGCCCTTGCTTATGTGTTCCTTTTTGTCTTGTGCTTTTGACATTCTGGACAAAACAACATCAAATAAGACTCACAAATGGAAATCAGACTGACACACACATAGAGCGCTTGCTGAATGACAGAAAGCTGATGTCGGTTTCACCGCACGTGCTTTTATAGCTTCCTGGTCATTACGTCACCCGCCCGTGACGTCTCGCCCATCTATTGGACTGATTACTCACGGGGTTCAGAGCCGGTCACGCTGAAGGGCGTTCCCAAAGCGTCCTCCGACGCAGCTCGAGATCCTGAAGAGGAACAGGAGTTTTCCCTTTAGTGTTTCACGCAACGGGAGAGACCGTTCAAAAGGAAACAGTGCTGATGTGCCCATAAATTATGCAGGTACTTACATTTACATTTACATTTACATTTAGTCATTTTTCAGACACTTTTATCCAAAGCAACTTACAATTGGGGAATACATAAAGCGATTCTTCTTAAAAAGGCAAACTGACACAGGAAGTGCTTGTAATACCAAGTTTTAGGCATTGTTCAAATAAGTACAAGCTAGAAAGGGAAGGAATAAATGAAGAGAAAGTTTTTTTTGTTTGTTTTTTTTTTAAATGAAGTCAAGTAGCGTTGAAAGAGATGCGTTTTCAGCTGTCGCTTGAAAATTGTCAGGGATTCCAAGAGCTTAATGACCAAGTAGTTTCTGCCGACTGACTGACCAACTTCGAGGGAATGATTCGCTGCGATAGTTGCAACATAAACTTTGAGCGTTGAAGGGGCGCACCCATTGTCCAACAACTCTTGCAAAAAAAAAGTCAGCATGTGGGACATGTCACAAGAAACCGGGTCTAGGCTTTCGTGCTTCACACCAGTCACAGATGACTGACCATTTAAGGGCGTTAAGACGTCTCGTAGACAGTGCTCTAGCCTCTAAAATGGTGTTTTAGTGAAGCAGGCCTAGAGGAATCACAGAGTAGGTGGCTGCCATTAGGCCGAGCATCCTCTGGAAACTCCTGAGGGGACACAAAGTCCCTGGCTTGAAAGATGCCGCCAGTCGCTGAATAGTCAGGGACCGTTCCGGCGTAAGCCATGCCCGCATCCGGGCAGAGTCTATAACAGTCCCCAGAAAGAGGCCCTCCAGATGGCTGAGCAGCAGCAATCTGTGTGTTATTAGTTTCCGATCTGATCTGGCTAAAACCAGCCAGTCGTTGCGGTAATTGAGGATGCGGATTCCCATCTGTCTCAGAGTCACTGTCGATAAACTTCGTAAAAGTGCGAGGGGCCAGAGACAGTCCAAATAGGACTGTATACTGATAGGCCACTCCCTCGAACGTGAGTCTCAAGAACGGTCTGTGGCAGGGGGCTATGTGGATGTGAAAGTATGCATCTTTCAGATCCACTGTCAAAAACCACTCCTCGGGGGAAATGTGCGCGATGATCTGTTTGATAGTTAACATCTTGAACGACCGGTGCATAAGTGAATGGTTCAGACGTCTGAGATTCAGAATGGGTCTGAGCCCGCCATCTCTCTTTGGAACGAGGAAGTAGCGGGTGAAAAAGCCTGACTCGCTGTTCACTGGGGGCACTATTTCCACAGTGCCTTTTGCAAGCAACGTTTGCACTTCTTGTCGGAGAACGAGCGCTTCGTTGTCCGGAACAGAAGTTTGAATAACGCCTCTGAAGCAAGGTGGCCTGTGAGCGAACTGAAGCGAGTAACCTCTCTGAATTGTTTTTAAAACCCAACTCGACACTCCCGGAATGGCTGCCCAAGCTGTGAAATGGGAGGCGAGAGGGTTTATTTTTGCGAATGAGAGCTCGGCAAGAGAAGACGGGGAACTTGCATTCACGTGAGTGTGTGAGAGAGTGTGAAGAGGAAATTTGCTCTTTATTGTATGTGGGTCCACTATCACAGCGGTAAAACATTCGGGTACGCGCTGCACCTGCAGGACGTGACCCGCTGGAAATTAAACTCCATCGCTCAGAGGTGCTCGGAGAGATAGAGGATTAAAGCGAGCTGTTTTGTGGGGCGTTCCGGCCGAGGCGAGAACAGAGCCCCTCCTCTTCCTCTCTAGCTCATCAGGACAGCTTAGGTGGCTCGGGGTCCAGCACAACTCATGGGCGGGGACCTTGACGCTTCGGAAAGGGGAAGCATTTCGCCATCCGGGGGTGCTGCTGCAGAATTTCCGTTCTCATTTCCATACTCATTTCCGTTGAGTCTGAGGCTGCGCCGGCTTTGCAGACTGAGTGGCAGGATTCTTCTGGCGACCCACAGCCGCCGGGCCAGGGCGCTTGGGGAGGAAGTGACGCAGTGCCTGCAACATCTTCTGAGCCTCCGAAAACCTTTCTGCAAACCCGTCCACTGCTGGGCCGAACAGGCCCTTCAGCAAGATCGGTGAGTCGAGGAAAGCTGTCTTCTCAGCGTCCCTGATCACAGTGAGGTTTAACCAGAGGTGGCTCTCCAGCACCACCAAACTGGCCATGGTCTTGCCGATCGCCTGCGCTGTTGCTTTCGTGGCGCGCAGAGCCAGGTCTGTTGCCATGTGCAGCTCTTTGAAAGCCTCCTGGAGTTCTTGGCCAGACTCGTCCATACTGCGGAGAAGCTTGGCTTGAAACAGAGCCACAACCAGTAGCCAGTGCAATGAGATAAAGAGAGGTGTAACATGGGCTCTTTTGGGCTCGTTGAAGACCAGTCATGTCGTTGCATTCTGAATCATTTGTAGAGGTTTGATTGTGCTTGATGGAAGTCCAGCCAGAAGAGCATTGCAGTAGTCCAGCCTAGAAATGACAAGGGCCTGGACAAGAAGTTGTGCAGCATGCTCCGTTAGAAAGGGCCTGAGCTTTCTGATGTTGTGCAATGCAAACCTGCAAGATCGAGCAGTCTTTGCAATGTGGTCTTTGAAGGTTAGCTGGTCATCAAAGATTACACCAAGATTTCTGACCGAAGTTGATGGGGTAATTGTAGAAGAACCTAGCCTACTTCAATATGTTTACTAAAAACTGTGGTTTATCACACATCAGCTGCAGTCATGCATTCATTTTTAATCAGTTATATCCTATACTTGCCACTACTACAACAAAATAGAAGCCAGCTAAAGAAAATTAATAAATAAAAATTTTTACCCAGGTACTCAAATTACAGTACTTCGGTAGGTTTAAAAAAAAACTATGATTTGCCTGCACTCATCTGAATAAAACGATTCTCAACAACGCCTCTTCTATGTTTGACACTTAGCCAATAATCAATTAAAGAAAAATGTAAAAGCCAAAAATGAAAGCCAATCTAAAACTAAAACTCTAATTTTAGAGATTTTCCCTTTTGGGTGGGCATCGCCCACACTCACCCACCCACCCATTGCCTGCCTCTGGAAGTTATTAAAAGCAATATAAGTCTTTGGTGTGTTCTCATTTGTTTACCTCAAGTAAATGTGTGTGTGTGCAAGAGCAAGTGAGTGTGTGTTTGTGAATGCATTTGTAGACTATACCAATTACCCTAATGTATCCAATTAAAAATAGCTTGTTCAAAGACCAGTGGCGGCTCTGTACAGACTGCATTTATAATCAGGAAACAAGACCACAGAGCGAAGGGAGGGACGTGCAAACACCTTAGGCAACATTTATAACACCAACTTGAAATTACTCCCCATGATCATTCCAATCAATCTTATGCAAACAAAGAGCCATTGTGGGAGGCAGAGGCTGAAGGAACAGAGGAGACGATCTAGAAAGAGTGAGATTTATGAAGTAAGGCAAGGTGCAGTCTGTCTGAAGGAAATTAAAAAGCACTGAGTCCAATGTGAATTATTAAAGCTAAAAGGACCGCACAAGGAATATATATTGTGGTTTGCAAACAGGTTTCCACTGGTCAGAAACAAATCCTGTCCCAATTTAACTCTAGCAAAGTTTTGATCATACTAAAATTCATTCATTCCTCATTCATGTTAGAATATGAATGTTGACTTTGGTCAGTTTATAAGCAAACTTGAAACTGGTTTTAAACATTAAACCTAACAAATTCACAATAAAAAGTTCCAATAAAGTTAAAAAAGTTTCCCAGTTTTCATAAACCTAGAAAATTCTATTTTGGCCTCCAGGTTTCTTCAGAGCCGACGCATGCTATTTTTGAGTGTTTTATGTATTCTAAAGCGCTGAGCTTATTTGAATTCTGTAGTATAAGTACTAAAATACTGACTACTAAGAACTTTGTGCTATGAAAAATGCAGTCACATCCGAACATTGTTAACAAACCGAAATCTTGGTTAGCTCTGCATGCTGACACTATTTTTTAGACTCTAAGGATTTCTAGTTATAAATATGCAAGTCCTCATGCATTCAAATATGACTGTACGAGGATCAAACTGTGTGCTCCCAGGTGTATTCTTTTTAAAGTTTGTTAGACTATTTAAGCATAAATTAAATCATGAATTAATTATATATGGAGTACAATAAATATTGTAACTAGAATGTGTGTTTTATGCATGTATATTTTTTATATACACAAAAAAGGGACGTAACAACCACTAAAACTTAGGACACAGTGTTTTTTGTTTCTCTCTCCCAAAACAAATGTAATAAAAAATGCCCACATCACCTTTAAGGTCACAATTGAGAGAAGACTCTAAAAAGATCTGCCTTTTCACCATGTTTACTTCCTGTCTAACATTTCTTTCCAGACATGCCTAAAGTGAGAAACAACATGACATCTTTGACAACGCCACGGCAGTGCCAAATAAACAGTCAACCCCAGCACATCTTCTATGACAGCCACAGACACTTCACACTACATATCTGATTGGCTGGCAATGACTTATACAACTGTCCACTCCTTAAAGTCGCTTTTTTGCACCTCAGAGTGAGTGGCAGATATGCATGCACTGTTCAGCACCATGGACAGCAGCCAGTGTGCCACCTCATACAAACTAAATGCTTGACAAATGTAGACAAAAGTTTTTCACAGTATTCAGTTAATACACAGTATTTAATTTTACTTGTTCACAAATTAATAGATTAGGAGGTCTGAAGGCCAACACTTTTTCACACCACTGTATATATATATATATATATATATATATATATATACAGTATATATTATTTTATTATACTAAGTGGGCTGTAACACTTTCCAGTGTACTTCTACTGGACCCACACAAGCTACTCAAAATGGAACAATTTATATACATCATGTGACACACACAAAGAAAAACAAAATATTATGTATTTCTACAGTTGTCACCTTTTCAGTTGCTCTTTTAAATTGAAAAGCTTAGATAAATGTTAATGTTTGAAATGAAAGCAAGGAGGATGCCATAATAATTAATTTGAACATGTTTATGCACAAAAACCAAAAAGTATTTGAATTTATTATGGTAATCAAACTTATTTAGTTCAAAGTCCATCTCAACTCATGCCAGTAATAACTGCACACTTTGTACTAACAGTAACATGAAGTCACACAGTTTAGCGATAAGATGTATATTTCTAAACTACTATTTACAGCAGACAATTATTAAATAGTATATCAAAGTTTATCAACTTTGTTTACATTTATTTGTCTGCATGTCTATCTCTTTCAGAAAAAAAATCAAAGCACACATTTGTTGTAGTTGTTTGCTTGGTTTGTTCTTCTTCAAAAAAGGTGAAGCTTGGCACAAACTTCACACAAGTTTGCATATGAGACTTTAACCCAGTGACTCTTTCTCTCTAATTTTCACAGCTGTATTTGTAACGCATATTCATCATAAAAACATCTGTTTGTATATGTCTCAACCTGACAAACGAGCGTCATGCTTCCATTCCTATCGCTTAAATAACACATATCTGCAGATTACCGGGTATTATTCCGGACAAAGAACATACTAGAACTGACCTATTTGAGTTTTGGACTAGGCCTGCGACTGATATTTCTATTAATAATCACAATAGCTGTCACAATCAAGTATATATCTTTAATAAGACGCTAAACTGATAATAAATAACAGCACTCACCCAATACAAAATACGGGAGCTCGGTATTTTCCAAGTCGTCAACAACGACTATCTCGCCCGGAAAATCGTTCCTGACGGAGAATAGCAGCTTGGGCTCGGAGGCCGACGGGCTGTGCATGATGCTCAGGTCGTTCTCTCGCAAAAACGGCAGAGCGGATACCGTAACGCTTTTCATTTTGCACTCCATGTCTTGAGACTGGTCTTCTTCGCCATTCAGACATTTCACACCAGCGGGACTGAAGATGACAATCCAGAGAACGCCGATAAACAGACCGGAGTGTGGTAGTAGCATCTTGCCGGTGATTGTGTAGCTGTTGTCTGGCTGCGGAGTCGGTAAGCTGCACACTGGGAGCTGGAGGAGGAGGAGCGGGAATGCGCTGGCTACACACTAATCGAGCTATTTGCGTGAAAATAAGCAAAAAAATGCAGGGTTTAAGACTCAGATATTCTCCGTCCCACGGCTGAATATTCTTGTTGTCATCATAACACGGCTCGGCTTAGTGATGACAGCGAGAGAGGCGGAACAGCGCAGCATCGGAGCCCGTTATTGGGCTTCTCCACCTCAAGCCATTAAAAACGATTTTTCTTGTTGCAGTGGGCAACCATTAGCAAGAGCTAATAATATAATCAATAGTCCTGCAACTTTAAAACATACCAAGGTTTGCCATAATTTCTAGTTTATCAAATGAAATGCCATTTTATCATGAATATATAGTTTTATGAAGTACTTAGGCTACTCTTTTTTCTTCTTTTGTTCTATTTTATTACTTTATGTTCTAAATGTAACTAATCATGTTCATGCTAGATATATATATATATATATATACTGAAACCATTTGTTTGTTTGTTTGTTTGTTTGTTATATTTTATTTATTTTTTTGTTTGTTTTGTATTGTTTTATTTCTTTCCTGAAGGACCACTGGTTACTTTACAGTGGGTAAAAAAGCAATAGATTTGGCATGATACACTGAAAAAAAATGTTTCATTCATCCAATTAAAAAAATTTAGCCCTAAGGGCAAGTTATTTATTATTCATTGGCTCAAGTTAGAAAATATAGATGTGAATCATTGCCCTACATTTTTTTAATTGGATGAATGAAAAAAAAATGTCAGTGCACATGTAATTTTTCTGTATATATATTAGTGCTGTCAAACGATTAATCGCGATTAATCTCAT
>NW_015549594.1:207377-214834 GCF_001515605.1 Sinocyclocheilus anshuiensis | reverse complement strand
ATATATATATATTCATTTTATATATTATTCCTCAAACATTCATTTTTCTTATTAGCTGAAATAGTTTTATACCTATTTTTTTCTTTATAATAAACTGACAGGATTGTTTTGTTTTGTTTTTACAGAGAAAAGAAATGCAATATTTGAGAGTTACTAGCAGAAAAATCCCTGCTAAAGTTTTATAGTTCACTGAGCACTGCGGAAAGAAGACCAGAACTGAAGTCGAGAAGCCAAGAGCATCTTTTCAAGCAAACAGCAGCTGCAAGCTCTGGGAAGAAAGAAGAAAAAAGGAAGAAAGGGAGGAAAGAAAGAAGCAGTGCAGTCTGCCCCAAAGAATGATCTCCCTGTGTAATCTTGAGCTTATTCCAGCACTGAAGCAAGGCTTTAGCAAAGCGTGAAGCACTTTTGTGATGAAAGGGCACAGGACTCATTTCAGATTTGACCTGCTCAATAATTGAACTTTGAGGACGGTGGGGGAGAGAGGGGTATCGACACACTTGTGGTCCCGTTGTTGTGATATCCTGCTCTCTTTTAGAGTACTTTCTGCAACACTTGCTAAGCTATTACTGCTTGTGGTTTACACATATCCAACGGCAATATGATGAGTAGGGCACAGTGAACTGTCAAAATAGTGTAATCACATTAGTCTGTTGAGGATTTGTCTTTTGTCTTTTTTTTTTGCTCTCATTACACTATAAAAAGACTATATTATTATTATATTATTAAATTAGTTATATTATTATTATTGTTATATAATGAGTAATAATAATAGTAATACAATTATTATTATTATTAATCTCATGGCAAAATATGCAACCTCTCTGTTTGTTCAGATTAAATGGATAAGTGATACTAGTTACCAATTTTATAGCATGTAGCATGTTCTGAGGACTCTAACCAGACTTGACACAAATTCTTGTTCCTTTACCGGAATTGGCGGCAATGCTGGGAGGCAAATGTGTACACAGATGACTGGAATGCCTCCATGAGCAGAACTACAGTTTCATATATACAAAAAAAAGAAGAAGAAGAAAAGAGGGGGGGGAGTCAAGATTGTTACTCACATTGTTAAGGTCCGGTATGACATCTACATACAGATTTAAAACCAAAACACATACAGTGTAATGCCCTTGGCAATCCAAGATAATATTAAATCTGAGCAAGCATCTATTTCCTAAACCTTAATAATTCCTAATGTGCACAAGGAATTGGCAACCAAGACATTTTTGGACACTTTTTTTTTTACAATGCTAGTTGTTCAGTCGCGCCCATTGAAAAGCAATCTCAAACTGCATATGCTGTGGTTTATCATAGCACCAGAAAAGGTACTGTGAAAATCATGTTCATAGTGAAAGGAAGATACCACGTTATACCATTATATCACTGGAGACACAAGTCCTGAAGAACATGAAAAACACAATTTTCTCTAGAACAAGATACCATGAATGAAGCCTTTAAAAGATAAGAGTCTCTTTGTGACATGAGAAATATATGTTATGCATTGGCAGCTTCTGTGTTATGCATTTGTTTGCCTTCAAAGCAGTCTTGGCCCTTGTGATAGCCATGGCAACCCCATGCAAGTCAGTTTTCAGATTTAGAAAAGAAAATCCACACACAATATCTCCACATGTTTTCTGTACGGCTTAACAGCAGGCTGTATTTGACATGACAAATTGTCATTCAAGGATTTGCAACCTTAGTATATCCAGCATATTGTTCTTATGCTTAATAAAATGTCCTTGCTATTTTAAAACGGTGTGAAGCAGGGTTTAGACATAAGCTTCTTTTCTAAGAACAAATCATTCTCTATAGCACAATGCCACCGCTGATAAAACAGCACACTGTGTCCACATCTATGCAGATTCTTATAAAACCAAATACAAGCTTCATAGGTTATAGAGGCATGTACATGCTCTCACACATCCTCAAATTTCTTTAAAAAGTTCACAAGAAAAGAAACTGGATGTGGGTTTTAGCCAAGCAATTGAACTTCATAAACGTGTGCATGTCATTTCTCAATTACTACTGCAAAATGTTTCCCACCGAGTTAAATAGCTCACAAAATGATCTTCAAACAGTATGACTGCACTTTATTAGAGAACAGACAACATTTTTGAATTATAGCACTTGATAAAAGATCATGCTCAAGTACTGCTGGAAAATTAAAGATCCCCTATTTAGTTATATTTAGGAATCTCTAAATAATTACCACATATGAAAATGTGTATATAAAGAGATATTTTTTACTCAGTGGCCTTTATGTTTAGGCTAACAGTATACAGGTATGTAACATGAAAGATCTTCTTTTTAGTACATATATGCTACAAGATGTTCTACTGCATACACATATCCTGTAAGGCAGGAAATGTATTTACTGGTAGGTGTCCTTTAGTCATATGTAAGCAGTAATATGGGCCAGATGTTTGACAAAATGAGAGACTTCCTCTCCCCTCACGTACAAAGTGTTACCCCTTTACCAATTAGCTGGAGAAAAACACAAAGCTCTGCATAAGATTTTGCTGAGACAGCACACAAACGAGAAACCATAGAGGTGTTGCAAAATTCAAGAGGCGAAGATCCAGAATTGATAAGTTGTACGTTTGTAAAGTGAAAATAGTGTTACTTTAGTATCATTGAGATTAGTTTTTATTAATATGTGGAATCAGTTTTTATTTGTATATTTTCCTTTTTTGTTCTAATTTTCATTATAGTTGTAGTAATTTTGTTCAATTTCAAGTTTTATTTCTAAAGCACATTTAAAAACAACAAGTGTTGTACCAAAGTGCTGTACAATTTGTAAACATTATTAAGCACTATAAAAAGCAAAACAACAACCTTTGAACCAAAGTGCTGTACAATTTGTAAACATTATTAAGCCATATAAAAAGCAAAAATGTTGTTTTTTCTTATTTTTTTCTTTATTTTTGTTATTTCTTTCTTTATTTATTTTGTATATGTATATATAGCTTTTATAAAATACAAAAGCAAGAATATTTGGTATTTACCGTTAATATTTGGTATTTACCATATCTTTTTAATCTGCCATTGTATTTTTGAGTGTCATTACTTGTAGTTGTATCTGTGACTTCAAATTCTGAATTTGTTCAGAACAAATATTTAACTTCATATCGGAGCTTTGACTGTGCATTTCAACACACAAACACTAGTGCAATTCTTAATCTATAAGGTCTTGAGTTTTGCAACTATTTTACTTCCATGTGAAAAGAATGAATGCATGAATGAATGACTGAATGCATTAATGAATTAATAAGCAAGCAAGCCTGAAGAACTGACAGAAAAAAAAAAGAAATTGAGGCAGTTAAAATCTTATGTATGTTAATATTCAAGGAGACACAAAATGAGGCTATTTTCTGCTGGGTTTTATTGGTTAAATGTCAGTTTGTTTCCTTCCACTCATTTATTTGTATACAGTGCCAGTCAGTTATGATGTGCACTCAGAACACTGGAATATATATATATATATATATATAATGTGATATGTCCAGAGTCACAGAAGATCGTGTGATTGGCATATCTGCAAGCAGACAGACCTTTCTGACTTCAGAACAAATACACAGTCTAGGCAATTCTGACATTTTGTATGCTAGCATAAAAGACATCGTTCTGGAGTCTAGTATTATTTAATTCAAAATAATTATGATGAAAATATTATTTCCAGGCTCATATGCTTGCGAACAACAACAATAATGATGATTTGATCATGGGTTAACAAGAGATTTCAAATTAGATTTATTCCCCATGAGTCAAAGCAATGGCCCTGACATATGCTGATCGCATTCATTCAGGTTTTCTGTAAATGCTACAGATCTGTGTTATGATGTTAGCACAATTAGAATGATCCATATTCATCTTTCAAACTTTCAACAAACATAATTTATCTCATGAATCTGTGAAGTAAAGCTTAACCAAACAAGTCCCGACGCAAAAGAGACACACAGAAAGAGAGAAAAGACATCAGGAGTTCTCGTGTCCAGACTGACTGTGGACGTCCGCCAGGTTTCTCTCCCGAGATTGTGCCCTCTGAGTGTTTTTTATATGTCAACGTCACAAGACAAATAGCGACGGGGAGTATCTGCCCCCTCACCCCCAAAGATGAATCACCCTTGTTGTCCAGTTTGCCAGTCTCCAAACACAGCCTGGGCCACGATCTCACTGGCAAACGCTGCCATGGATTGACCTTCTACTCAAGGTAATGATTACCCCCTTGAGCATGCAGCAGCTGGCAAGGTAATGCATTGTTGGCACGTAAAAGTGATGCTGCAAGAAGTAGAAGGAGATCAGGAGACTCATGTACCCTAGAGTTTGACCATCTGTGGCCTATTGGTCGTCATTAAGGTTTCTAATTTGGGACGACTGGGGAATAAACCAAACCGGGGCTGAAAATGTCATTACCTGACTCCTGGTGAGGTGTCCTCCCATATTTGCATATTCATACACCTTAATTGTCTTTGCCTCACTGCCGTGACATTGAAGCTGTGAAAGCTGGACCAATTCTATTCCAGGTATCACATTTGAAGCAAAGCCAGTGCCGTTAACGTGACAATATAACCCTACATGCTGAGACGGACCATAACGCTTCAAATAGAAGGGAGTTAACGCAGAGAATATTATTGCGACTGTTGTTATGAAGGCCTGGTCACGTTAACGATCTCTTAATTAGAGCTTTGTTCAAACTGTCAGATGGTGGTGCCTGAAACTGCCACTCAAAGCCAGCTTTTAATATCTTTTAATTACTTTTGGCAATTTTAAAAGAAAAGTTTTCAAATGCATGTCAAGTACTTTCTGACAATTAGCATATTTACAGGCTAAAACAAAACAAACTGTATTGTTTTCAGTAGAAAGTTACAGTTTGTTTATTGTTTTAGTATCAGGCAAAGTAGCTATAAATAGGCTACTATAAAAATATAATCCATATATACAATTTTGTTGTGTTTTTTTAAAGAAATAAATACTTTTATTCAAGTTGATCCAAAGTAACAGCAAAAAGAATTTACAGTTTTGACAGAATTGCAGTTTTGCAAGTTCTTCAAATAAATGCCTTCTTTCTAGCCATCAAAGAATCCTAGAAAAAAAAAAGGTATAACAGTTTAAAAAAAAAAAAGGGAAAAAATTAAGCCCACAACATTGTGCCTGTCAACATTGATAAGAATACGTTTTTTTTTCTTCTTTCTTTTTTCATCATATTAGAATGATTTCTGAAGGATAATATGAGACTAAAGACTGGATTAATGACTGCTTAAAATGTAGTTTTACCCTCACAGAATTCAATGACATTTTAAAATATATTAAAATAAAAATCATTTATTTTATATAGCAATAATATTTTTTACTGTATTTTACTCCAATAAAAGCAGCCAGTAACACTTTAGATTAGAGAACACTAAGTGGATATAAAATATGGATAACACCAATTCTCGCTATTAACTAGTTGCTTATTTGCACATACACTTACTTATACTTACTTATTAAGCACATACAGTATTAATGCCTTATGTCTGCATGGTTACATTCTAGATCCCTTAACCGTAACATAAACCTCAACATAACTACTACTACAACAACTACCATATCTACTATCAATAAGCAGCAAATTAGGATTTTATTGAAGGAAAACTGTTAGTTAATAGTAAATATGTGTTCCCTAATAATCTAAAGTGTTACCAAGCAGTCTAGCTGAGCATACTGTAAGAGACGTCTTGAAAACAAACATGAAAACAACACCCCAAACTTTTGAATGGTACCTCTTTTATGTATATAAATATGACAAATTCAAAGATCAATTATTATCCAGTGACAAAAATGAAATTAACTAATGGAATGATACATTCGTATAGAATGAATCTCACAAATGAGATGTTCAGACATATATGGCCGAGAGGCTAATGAAAGGACTAACCCGGTGGGTGCATCTTGACCCATCTGACCCTATAGCTGTCAATACACTACCTTAGCTTGCTTCAACACTTTTGTTTTAACTTTGCTGACTTTTCTTTAGACTGAGAGCTGTGCAGCTGCACAAGAGTAGCAAGGTTTACAAAGCAAATAGAAATGCAATGCTTCCGGCACAAACAGAGACCTAGCTTATTTTTATCCAGCCCAGGCAGAGGAGACAAATGATATGCAGAAAATGTTCCAGTTGGAAGCAGTGAAAAGCTCAGTCAGGTGGGATGGATAAGAATAGTTGTCAACCATACATAATGTAAGCACTGGTCAAAATAAACTGGACTGGTAATTATCTAGTGTATGGTGTGAAATATGCTAATGCTATGCTAATATTTTAGCCAGACATCGATTTATAATGAAAAAATTAGTAAATTAATAAATAAATAAGGCTATAATGAGCTTATTTCTCACAGTTACATATCATAATGTCACATTATGTCACAGTGTAAATTTATATGACAAAGTTTAAAATTGTAATTAATTCTTGCATAATTCCAATTTCATAATGTGACTTTGTACTGGACTCTGGAATGTAACATTATGACCTTGTATCGTATCTTTATCTTTATCTGGGGCAAAAATAGGCTTCCATAGAAATGCATGGCTTTTGTTTTTTGGAGAAAACAAGTCAATTAAATATTTGCTTTTATAGGGAACAATGTACACATCCACATTCCAAATTTTACATCTAGTTTTGGGAAAGCCCTTTAACTGTTACTGCCCAAGATAAAATAAAAAATTTCCCATAGAAAACATGTGGATTATGTCATCCCTTTTTCAGTTGCACTAACTTCAAACTGTTTCCACACCAGAATGAGATGTACGAGTTTTAGCATTTCCTTCAATATTCCCAAGATATCTGGCACTAACAGGGCACTAGGCTCATTATGACCTTGTATCGTATCTTTATCTTTATCTGGGGCAAAAATAGGCTTCCATAGAAATGCATGGCTTTTGTTTTTTGGAGAAAACAAGTCAATTAAATATTTGCTTTTATAGGGAACAATGTACACATCCACATTCCAAATTTTACATCTAGTTTTGGGAAAGCCCTTTAACTGTTACTGCCCAAGATAAAATAAAAAATTTCCCATAGAAAACATGTGGATTATGTCATCCCTTTTTCAGTTGCACTAACTTCAAACTGTTTCCACACCAGAATGAGATGTACGAGTTTTAGCATTTCCTTCAATATTCCCAAGATATCTGGCACTAACAGGGCACTAGGCTGACAAGAACTGACTTTTGGCTTTATTGTATGAAGAACAAGATACATCTCCCTTAACAAACTGGAGATTTTGTCAGTATGAATTCAGTTTGCCAGGAGTCACAACAAATTTGTAGCAGACAAATTTGGCTAAAGCATTGGGAGAAAAGCATTTTCGCTTTCATTAGCCACCCTGTCCCTCCAGGGCTCACAGAGCCTGGTCTATCCTTCCTCTCTCCCCCTAAAACACTCTCTCTCTCTCTCTCTCTCTCTCTCACTCTCTCTC
>NW_015549594.1:202994-207114 GCF_001515605.1 Sinocyclocheilus anshuiensis | reverse complement strand
GCTCTCTCTCTCTCTCTCTCTCTCTCTCTCTCTCTCTCTCTCTCTCTCTCTCTCTCTCTCTCTCTTTCTCTCTCATTCTCTCCCTCTCTTCTTCCTTGTCACATCGCTGCCTGCTGCAGCTCAGCCAATCAGAGTGCAAGAGGCGTGGCCTCTGGTCTCAGTTGGACAGAGCTTGTTGAAAAGAAAGAGATGCTTTCCTGAAAGACTTGGAGTAGCTCTCCTCTGCGCAAGGCTCACCGTTTTAGGGCATGGCAGTGAGTGATGACTACAGCACGGGCAGCTAAAGTCTAGCTCTAGCAATCTGGCACACACACACACACACACACTAAAAAACACAGAGAGAGAGAGAGAGAGAGAGAGTGGATGTCACAAATGAACTGTGGCAGGTGCAGTTTTTCTACTTGGAAGAAGCTGGATAATGCAAATGAGTTGAAAGGAGAGAACAGCTTCGTATGGATTTATCTGTCTGATTGTAATCTGATGTGATCCTACTTGTTTGGGAAGATCACACATTGTTCAAGAGGACCCGAATTGCTTCTGTCCTGCTTGGACAAAAATTTAATTTCTGGGACTTTGCATTCTAAAAGAACTGGTCTGCATCCAGTTTTTAAATCTTTAATCGAGAAAAATAAACTAATGGCTATCAAACATTTTAAGTGCATCCATAAAGGGTGCACTTAGAGCACTCTCTTCGGAGCATCAGTACAATGCCTGGATTACCCTTTTGACTGCCTTGTGAACCCGTGTGAAATCACCGCGGAGAAGGTACGGCGGGGGGACGAGCGGGTGGGAGCTGCATTCCTCCACTTGAGACCGAACTGAGAATCCAACATCCTGACTGCCGCTACAAGTCGATCGGATACAAACGCTGTAGGGACAGGAGTGGAACCACCCTTCACGGTCTGGGTGAGTACCCTGTCACAGTTCACTGGACACTCTGTGACTCAATCTATTTTGAGTTAAACCACTTCACCCTCCCTGCTCATCCTGTCGTGTCGGAATCATCTCCTGACTTAAACGTTACAGCTTTTGTGGGGTTTTATATGTGGTGGGTATCTGGTATTTCTCCTACATCTGATTATGGATAGCTGCAGTGTCAGTCAGCAATGTCAGATTAACATAAGCAGCAGGTAACTTTGTTTTGATCCAAAAAAAAATTATACGGTTGGTTGTTCTAATTTTGATGTAAACACTGTTTCTATTTGACTTAATTTGGTTTTAATTACAGGATTTACGCATGCAGTTAATTCAGAGTATTTCAGAACACCAATTGTACATGTGATGAGTTCATGCTATAAATATAGCCATCTTGACTAGTATAGACGGCTCTGCAGGGCATTGCCTCTATCTCATTAAACTGGATTTAATTTCATCCCACAATGCTTTCTCAAACTAAATCTAGAGCTTGCCCCAAGAGTTTCCAGCTCCTTGCACAACGACAATAACCCAGAGGGGCGCTCTCAAAACACGCAAGAAGTCCTTAACTCCCTTTCCAAACTTTCTTCTCACTTTGAAGCTTTTGAACATAATACAGAAAAAAAACATGAACAGCAGCGGAGAGCTAAAACAAAACCGTCCCGCAGCGACAGTGACTCACGGGAAGGCTTCTTCACAGTTTGGTTTGGATGTCTGCCTGGACTCCGCAAGGAACCCGGAGAAGAACCAAATTGCTAGATTTTTTTGGGTGTGGGTTCTGTATTTTGCACTAGTCTAAGGGGTTAAAGCTGGACTGCATTGTCTTACATATGTACATTAATCCTCTTTTCTCACTCTGGCAGTGGCAGACCAGAAGCACGCTGACATTTCCACTGTTGTAGGAATATAATTAATGCCCCTTTCTGTCAAAATACAAAGCAGCTTGCTTTTTAATCTGTTGCAGAAATATTTAAGCTGTCCATGGTCTCTCTCTCTCCCTCCCAATCGTTCGCTCACCCTTGCTTTCTCACTGCCTTAACAGTAGGTTTCAATACAAATCATTTTGGAAAAGCCGATTCCTGGTGTGGTTTTGCTGTATCTACACAACAAATCCACCAGGCCATCTTTCTGTGGGAAGAATAGCATTTTAATCCACATTATTCAGCAGTGCCAGCGATTGTATGGAATGCTTAATCCTACCCGATAGTCAGCCATTGACTATTTCGTCGCAACAAGCAATCAGAAAACAATGGGCCACCTCCATTCAACAGAAATTAAACTCTGTGATAACAAGCATATAGGCTGACAGCACTTATGCAGCACTTTTCATGCTTAACATTGCCTATAGAGGGAGCAATTCTCTTTTAACAAGCAACCTGCAGCCACACATCCAACAGAATCATAGTCAGATTGCAAAAGAGAAAAGAAGATGACCACTCAATTATCAGTTTACAATATTGATTTGTTATTGGAGAGGTCTATCCATTCAGGCTGGCATCCAAACACGATTGATTTCCACTGATACTGTCAAAGGAGATTTTATCTATATAAGGTGAGCAGAAGATGCTGAATATTTCTGCATCTGCTACATGCAGGCCTCAGTTATTGGGATGCAAGTCCATGCCGTTTGATGTGTGCGTGTGTGTATATATGGGCCTTCTTTTGCTCTGTGAAGTTATAAAAGAAATATCGATCTGCTCAAGCAATATTCACCATCTCAGAGAAAAAACTAATGTAAAGTGGATTCAAAATATACTGTGTATGTTCACCGAAATGCAAATATAAAAATATAACAGTAGTCTGAGGCTGTATCACTAAGAAAATACACTTCACAAAGGCAGAGCTGGATGTAAAGGTACATTGTGTGTGTGTGTGTGTGTGTGTGTGTGTGTGTGTGTATATATATATATATATATATATATATAGGAATATTTTATTATATAAGGCTTGCAGCAGACTGAAATAAAATCTTCCAGTTTATCTGTAAAGCCATTGCCATTTTTCAGCATGTGCCAGCTTTATAATACGCACCATCTGCTTTTAGCAATTTTTTTTTGTGCAAGCAGCTCATTTTATGCAACTGCTGTATTAGAGAAAAATTGAAGCCTTAAGTTGACTGCACACACACACAAAAAGAGTGATGGAGAAGTAGAGAACACTAAAGATTTATGTGAGTTGTACTGCAATTAGCAGATGATCATTTGGGAAATATTCTGGCTTTAAAAAAATTTAAAAGTCATACAAGTGCATAATGAAAATGAATTCCGATGTCTGGTTATCTTGCTCATCACTTCTGTTGCTATCAACTCTGAAAGTGTAATTTGCTTGGCTCATTAGCATGCATAATTACATGCAAAATTCTAAATAACCAAGAAACACCCTAATAACTTCTATAGCCTGAGCTCCTTTGAACTTACTTGTGTGTGTCATGTAGAGATTGCAAATGTCAATCGAAGTTCACGGTGCAGAACTGTGGGGAGAATCGAGTTAATTTTCATGCAAAACTCAAGTAAATAAATTGTAATGGGAAAACAATGCATTATATTGTAATATAAAAATTGTTTTAATATCTTATCATAATGCCTAAAAGCAATATGAAAGGATAAGAAAAATAATAAAAAATACATAAATATATATAAAATATATAAAATAATATACTCTAAAATAAAATAAAATAAAATAATAAAGATGAGACAGCCAGACAGCCAGACAGATACATAAATAGTGTTGTGTAACTTTTATACTGTGGTCACCATAACTAAAAGTTAGCTCCAGGCCTTAAGTATATTCTCATTAGTGTCCAGGATGAGTAAAGTAAGTCTTTTGTGTTGGTTATCATATGGTGTATTAAGTCACTCGTTAGATAAGCCTCAGCAGTTTTCAAATCTAATTTCAAAGGGGATCCCAGGTCTACTCCTTTAATGGAAGGGACATTTAATTTAAATGAATTGGGTAATTCCCCGCTCAGAGCAAACTAAAGGCAGTAAGATAAAAGAGCATATATTTACAGAAATAAAGCTGGGCTGCTTTGATAATAGGGATACTGATTAATCTCTTTTATATGAATAACTCACAGTTATGGTAGTTATGAAATTCACAGTTGCTGTAGTAGCAGTAGTAGTACACTCTAAAAAATGCTGGGTTAAAAAGGGACAAACCCAGCTATTGGGTTGTTTTGACCCAGCGGTTGGGTTAAAAAAAAAAA
>NW_015549594.1:200802-202766 GCF_001515605.1 Sinocyclocheilus anshuiensis | reverse complement strand
GGGTTAAAAAAAAAAACAACCGCTGGGTCAAAACAACCCAATAGCTGGGTTTGTCCCTTTTTAACCCAGCACTGGGTTATATTTAACCCAGCATTTTTGCTGGGTTAAATTTACATCATGAGTGTAGTGTCAGGAAAATATATATATATTTTTTGTTCTTTTTGGACAGATGCAGACTTGATTCTTATCTTTTAACAATTTTTATTTAACTTTATTATTTTTTATTTATTTATGGTTTAAATTAAATCATGTCTATAATCATTTTTTTAATTAATTATGAAATAGCTTAAGTCTTATAGCTGCAGCAACAACATGAATTGTTGGCTGCAAATATTAAAAATGAGGTCTTTACATTCTAAATTGTAATAAGTCTACATTACCAAAAAATGTGAACATTGCCGTTTTTAAATTTCTTTCCATTTGGATTTGATGGGGTGATTTCACTGGCTGTTAAGCCATCTACAGCATATCCTGTTATGTGGTATGCACAGCCACATTCCCAAGTTAATGGTGAATTTCACCATGACGCGAGGCATCAAAATGGGAATACTCCCTGCCAGCTGGTCAAGGGGCCAAGGGGAAAATTATTTATTTGACAAAGAGTCAAAGATCAAAGGCAATGACTAACCAGGAAGCACCAATCTCCTAATGCAGCCAATCACAGAAGGAGCCTCCACCAATCAGCCCTAGCAGCAGGACCTCTTCTCTAAGTTTTAATTGGTTGCTCTGTACCGACCGGCCTTCACAGACGTCAAGCTGGAGGACATTACGTGTGGCGGAAGGGTCAGCTATCGCACTGCTTAGCTGTTCTCACTGCAAAGACACTCTGTGGTAGAGATTAATGTGAAAACAGTCATAACTTCATAATGAGGCTGTCTCATCAAGTAATCTATTTCCTGTGATTGTGCGAGATTTCCAGTTTATTAACCATTATAGGTAAATGACTAGAAGTATAACATGCAGTAAAAGTTCGAACAATTTTTGCTGCAAACCAGTGTGTTTATGATTACAATAATAAATTAAATTAATATGATAACAAATAAAATAACAACAGTAACACTTTATTTTAAGGTCCAATTCTCACAATTAACTAGTTGCATATTAGCATGCATATTACTAGCATATTGGCTGTTTATTAGTACTTATTAGGCACACATTAATGCCTTATTCTGCATGACCATGTTCTAGATCCTTTAACTCAACCCCATACCTAAACATAACAACTACCTTACTAACTATTAATAAGCAGCAAATTAGGAGTTTATTGAGGGAAAACACTTCCAAATCTAAAGTCTAACCAATTGTTTCGTGACAGCTAAAGAAACTGGAAGCAGCTGAAATGAGAAGACTGCTCTTGCTTTAAAAATAAGGTGGATAACGTTAGGACACCTTTTTGCTGTATATTTTAACCTCTAAAAAGCATAAACTCACTTCCACAAAACAAAACAAAACAAAAAACATAAAAATAAATTATATCACCAATCATAATGCCGAAAAGTAATATGAGATAATCTTCCCAGATAGAACCATTCCGAAATAAACAAAACCAAAATTATATCACTGATCATAATGCCTGAAAGTAATATGAGATCTTCCTGGATAGACTCATAAAGAAAAAAAAAGAAAAGAAAAATTCTAATCACTCATCATAATGTCTAAAAGTAATATGAGGAAATTTTCCTAGATTGAACCATATAGAAATAAACAACAAACAAACAAATAAAACAATATGAGTTGTTCTTAGTGACTATATTGTGTGTGGTGTTCCCTTTCAGTCGGTCACTCCCGACGTCACGTCGGTTGACCGACGAAATTGGGATCTCGCTTAGAGGGACCAATCCACTTCGAGTGTAAACTAAACGAGCCAATGCACATTGGCATGCGATTATTGCATCCAGCTGCTGCTGATCACAGCGTGAGTATAAGTAGGCAGCAGATGCAACGCATATTCAGCTTTTCGCTTC